>NW_021940682.1:6222310-6437243 GCF_001715985.3 Manacus vitellinus
TGCTACCACAAGATTTTAGCTAGTAGTATTTTGATAGAGATGAGGGTTTAAAAGGCCATCTAATTTTTCCTATTATTCCTCTAACTGAAGATAATCATCATGGCTAGGCTTCGCAAACGAAGATTTGGGAAAGGCTCTATCCACATTTGTTACAAGCACGCTGGTGGCTAAGTATACTGGTGAAAACAGAAGTGACTAGCATCTTGGAGTGACAGGGTAACAAATTAAAACAGCTTCTCAAAATTTCTAAAAGCCACGAGTTTCAATTTTGTTATGTTCAATGGTTGTCAGCAAGCCTGAAACAGAAAGGCCTGAATGAAAGAAAAAGCAGCAGCAGCAGAGGTCTGATATCCCTTCAGGGACACAGAGATACAAGTATATCATGACCCTACAGGACACATCTTTGAGGTCATGTCTGTCAGATTTAATAAAGAAGCTGGCACAAGCCTGTGGGGATGTTTGGTCTTTTTTGTGGTGTTTGAAGTCTCAGAACGGAGTTTGGAACCAGCTCAGTGGCATGCCTTGAGACCTAAAGAGAAAGGAGCAGAAGCACAGCTTTTTCTGACAGAGAGAGATACTTACAGGAATACCCTTGTATTTGCACTGATAAGCCACAGAGTTCCTGAAGAAAAGTACCTATTTAATCAGCTCTACCTGAGCAGAAAGTCCAGCATATCTTCCTTCTACCTCCCTGCAGAAGCTCTGATGAGCAGACTATTATGATCCTCTGTAGTGCTCCTCCTTAAATGTTCATGATTCAAGCACCTAACAGCAGAGAATAAGCTTTCCCACAGGTATGTTACAGAGAAAAAGAATCATCCAGTCTGAAACAGGAGGTCACATGCATACCCACAGACCACCTTTGTTGGGACAGTCTGACTTTGTTCTTTGCTGTATAGTTTGCCCAACCAGACACTTGGACACACATTGCAGGTCTAATGAGCCACTGCCTACAGTGTGTGCACTATAGGACTTTAAAGCATTAAATGTCAACATAGAGAGTCTCAAAGGGATATCTCAAAGTCCATCCTGCATTTCATTAATTCTTAGAAAACCATATATTCTTTCATCTGATAGTCAAGTTCAAGGTCACACTCGGGAGGATGAAACTATCATAAACTGAATTACATGTTTGAAAATGCATTTCCTTGTCTTCAAGCTTGGAGCAGAAGAGCTGCCACAGGAGGTAAATCTACTTCACCGATGAGGAAACAGGGAATAGAAAGAAAACAATCTTTAAAGTACAAACACCAAACTTCAGAAGTTATGAATACTAAACCAACACTGCTATTGTAGTAACTATGATCACTATTAAATTCAAAGAACTGAGTTATAAATTTTATTTGCAGCCCCTCTCTCCTGCCACACAGTGCTTCTTATCAATAAGCATCAGATATTTATTTTGATTTCTAAGCTTTTTGAAAAGCAGAGGACATTTATTTCCTGTGGAGAAACGCAATGTTTCTTATCCAAAAGTACAGGAGCATTTGGAATCTTCCCAAATTCTAGCTAAACAAGTCAGCACAGCCACCAAAGAAAAAATAAATCTGTGTTCTTCCTTTATCGCAGGTCAATTATCACATAGCACATGGGGAGCTGCCAAAAACACTGCTATGTTCAGAAACTAAAACTTGCATTTTATTTGCCTGCAGCTGCGTTGCACAAAGAAGGGAGTGTTAACCCCCCTCCCCAAGACAAAACATGACCTATCCCAAAAGCACAGGGTGATTGATTCACTGCTTGCTTTATTTTTTTTCTTTCAGGGTACTGTTACTTATCTTGTGTCCCAAATGCTACTTCTATAAAATGCTTTGATTGCAATGTATTGATTTTTTTTCCTCATTACTCTTCATCCTTGTCTACTAGCACAGATAGACAGATGGGGTAAAGAGAGTAAAAAAGCACCATTTAAGGTTTTTCAGGTTCAGATTTCAAATTTGCCCAGCATGGTCCCTGTTTTATTATCAGAGACACTTTCCCCTTGCCTTGAGTTCTAACAACTTAAAATGAGATTTTATGCAAGATTTATTTTCAATGAAATGAGAAAAAAAATTAATCCTGAAGCTCCATGAAACTAAGTTTTTGCATTAAATTTTCAGACATAAAGCCAAAGTCTCCAAATTTCTAGCATTTGCCCTACTTCTATTGTATAAAATAAAGGTGCTATCAAGCAGCATCACTGTATGAGCTTAGAACTGGAAAGATTCCAGAATTTAAAATGGGAAGCATGTGGTTTCCTCAGCAACCTGGAAAATGTATTTTGGTGCCTACTGGGTATTAGTAATGATGCCAATTGTAATGTTAATTTTTCAGATCTTTGTTGTTCATAATCTTCTTCTGTGTCTTTTAACTGTTCTCTAATCAGCCAGTAAACTGTCATGACATTCTTCATCTTGATTTTTGAATGACCTAAAAGTATGCTTTCTAGTTCACCACCTTTAATCAATACAATGAAAATAATGCTTCATAAAACAAACCACGCAGTGGCCTCTGTCAATGAATCCAAACAGAGACCCAACAGTAAAGGGTGCATTTTAAAACATTTGTGTTTCAACAACAGAATATTTTAGCAACTTAGGATAGCACTTAGGATAGTTTTGGGCACCACACCAAAAAATTCCTTGTCAGTATCATCAGAATAGGTGATTCCATATCTAAAAGAGTCACAGAAAATAAAAAAATATATGAGGTCCAAATACCCAATTGACTATGGTTACATCACTAGTACAGCCAACCTCTCTAAATTTCAAAAGAAGTAAACAGCTTCTAAATGGGTAAGTTTTGCAAGCTAATGATTTTTTAATAAATTATTTTCTTTTCAAATCTTTACCATTTTAGCTTTTGCTAGAAATTTTCTTTTTACTTAGCATTGAAAAAAAAATATTAGTGTGCAAAATTTAGTTGATTAGAATTGAACTTCAAAAATACCCTCCAATGTGAGTACCTGCTGAGGGAAGAGTATGTGGTAAAAACTGATTGAATAGTATCTACTAATCCAATTCTTAATTTTTATAAATTCCTTCAACATGCCAACACCTGTCCCCTGTTCCTTCTCATAACTGCTGATTCCAAATATCCATAGAGAAATATTACTTAACACTATAAAAAAAAAGTGGTTTTTGTACCACAAGCCTTCCACAGTCCTTCACTGTATTCAATTAAAATGCCTGAGTACCATTTAAATCATGTGGATTAACTTAAAACAAACATTTACTATCAGATAACTAAGACAGTAAAAAAACCTCAAATAAACTATCTATGATGTCTGTGACCTCTGAAGATACTTTAAACTGTACCTTCAGTTCTTCAACTGGAATATACAGGTTAAAACCTGATCTGTCTGAACATACCAGCTTATAATCAGAGGGAGGAATAAAAACTATCATGCATGGAGGTAAAAGTTTAAAGACTGCATATTTTTTTAATGACAATAAAATTCTGAACTGTCCCAGAAGGTCTGAAAGACAGCACTTGGATAAAGTAGAAAACAAGCTGTGCACTTTAATAAGAAAATGCACTCTAGAAATGCAAAGAAAGAAAAAGTAAATCACTGTTTACAAGCATTAAGAGAAAAAAAATTACATGAGAGGAACTAGAGACTTCTAAAGTTGCAGACAAGGGGCAGAATTAGCTATCTGTGAAGTCAAAAAATGGCAGGCATATATACCAGATAAAAATGAGACTTCATCATTTTTCCCTAGCACGTGAAACATTTTATGCAAATTCTCATAACTTCCACAATAATATGTATCAAAAAATCAGATCAGTCCTTCCTTAGGTGTTGTCTCAAGCTCTGCTTTTCTGTGGAAAAATGCTAAAGAGAACAAGAAAAATGCAAAGCCCTGCTTATTTAAGTAAAAAGAAATTCCATATTGCACCACTAACCTCCAGAATTGTCAGCTGGATTCTTCACTAGGTTTGTTAGTCATAGAAACTGAAAAATTAATCTTTGAATTTACAACCCTCACAATTTAACTGTTCATGTCAAAGGAAATGCTTCCAGCAACTTCGAGGCTAAAGCCCATTCAAATCTCTGTGATTCTAGTTAGCAGCAGGAAACACATATTTTTTTACAGACAGGTTTTATGGTTTTTATATGGAACAGGTTGCCCAGAGAAGCTGTGGATGTCCCATCCCTGGAAGTGTTCAATGCCAAGCTGGGTGGGGCTTTGAGCAACCTCGTCAAGTGGAAGGTTCCCCACCCGCAGCAGCAGGATTGGAACTAGATGATCTTTAAGGTCCCTTCTAATGCAAAGCATTCTATGATGGTTTGATTCTATGGTTTTGAGTGAGGGTTTTTTTGTTTAAGAAGCACAGAGAAAGATTTACAAAACACCACAAATTGCAATTTATTATGGCAGTGTTATCCTCAGCTGAGCTGTCTAGAAGACCAGGATCTGAAACCTTTACATCTAGAAGCCTGGGTCCTTACTTTCCAGCCTGAAGAGACCAGGTACTTATACCTGGAAGCAGCAACAAACAAACCTCAAAAAACAGGCCAGATGCAAGAAGATACAAGATGAAACTGTCTTAATATGCATTACAGTGGTCTCAAAAAAACTAGTATTAAAAAAAGGGTAAAAAGAGAATCTTTAGCACTGCCTATAAATGATCTAATGAAAGGTCATTCTCAAGTGTCAAGTAAAGCGAGTAAGAAATCGTGTGAAAAAACAGTGTAAGAGTAAATGGAAGTAAAACACCCTCACTGACATTTAACATTTACGCAAATGTCAGATTCCTCACTTCCTGGTTAAACGTTCAGCTGGGATCTCAATCTATGTTTGGCGTGTGCATGGCCAATTTTGAAAACAAAGAGAAAGTACAGCACAAAAATCAGAAATCTGTAAGTGTTTCTAAAAAGATGAACAGTCAAAAAAATGAGCCCATGAAGACTGGGAATTAGGGCTCTGCTCTAGAATTATTAATGACTTATTTATGGCTTAAGTCCATGCCTGGACTTTCATTCCCACACGACGTTTGCTGTAACAGACCTGAACATGACCTAAACCCTCATGATTCATGGTTATGTACAAGAAGAAAAGGCATTGGCCAGGAGTCAGAAATTAATCAATATTCTGAACTATTAATATCATGAGAATTCCACAGAATTGTTTAAAGGTCTAGGGAAAAAAATAAAACAAAAACCACTCCTATTTACAGCCTAATACATTTAATAAAAGCTCTAAAAGCAGCTTCTCTAAAGATATAGAGAAAAAAATATTCTTTAAAATTTATTGTGATACATGCATTTCCCTCTTTTTACCACACGTGGCAGAAAATTGGGATATATTGTGTGCAATTTGCCAACAATCATCTATAACGATGTTCACTGCCCCAGGACTCAATGCCCTTTGGGAAACCTCTCTAATTGCTCTGACAGGGTCTACTTCTCCTTACCCAGACCTCCCCCATTTCACTGATAAGGTCTCCATTTTCTTATCCAGAAAGATATGAAGGATAGTCTGAACCCTGATTATCCTATTCTAGCAGTTCCCATAAAATATTAAGTATGATAAAACAACATTTCTAATGAAAGTTATACAAAGTTCTTCCTGAACTTTCCTCAGTAAGTTACAGAGAAACCATCCTAATTGCTTCTACTGATACATCATCTCCTCACTCATTTAGTCACATACTGAAGTTATAGTCAGCCAGTGCTCTGTGCTTCAAACCAGTGTAGCTTTGGTAAGGTGGTGGGTGTGAAAAGATTGATTTTTCAGATGATGTGCCCTCACACAGATACATCAGTCATTGTTAATAAATAGCCCAATGGAAGCAGAAGCAGCACACACAACCACCGAAAGGCAACAACCTCTGCTTTGAAGTCTTTCTATTTTCTTATCAAAATTTCAAACTGAAATTCATCATTCACCAGATTCCCATTACACGAATGGACTCAATATCCGAAATGTAAATTCTAGCACAGACTTTTTGACAGACTTGGAAATGGAGATGCATCAGAGGTGTGTATCTGACGTAGACCTCTACATTCTTACCTTCTTCTGAAGAACATTAACTTTGCGTTCCTTCACCTCTAACATGTCCTTGAGGTCATGGATCTCTCCTGCTTGAGTCCCCTTCTCCTCTGCCATCTCCTGAATCTGCTTTGTCTTCTTATTTAGCATAGTCTCCTTCTCTTCCAGACGTAATCGTAATGCATCCACCTAGATTTGGAAATGCAGAAACAGGGTTTGTTTAGCACTGAAGAAGAGAAATTTTAGAAAAGTAAAACCACACTTCCACAGGGGAAGTATTACAAACAGATTCAGAAATCTAACACCCCTTTAAGGATTCAACATATATAAGATTGTGATAAAACAGTTATCACAAGTGGCAGGAGACCAAACAGTAAAAATAAACAACTGTTTTATTTCCAAACTATACAAGACTAATGCTCCTTCTTGGAAAATCTCATATTGTACTTCTCACATATCTCACCCTTGTAACATACAAGTCTGGAATTTTTTTCCCTCAAAGTAGAAGCCAACACAATGTGTTGTTGAGAAGTTCTCTCGTACGTAGGGAAACTGAGCCTTTTATTTGAAACATCACTAATACTCAGAGATTTAAATATTGACTCTTAGTAACAAATAGTCACTTTATATTCTAGGTTTTATCAGAATACTAGCTGAGCCTGGAGGTAAAGAAAGCAGAGTTCTTTGCAGCAACTACAGATCAAAACATGGGAAGAGGTTACCTTAGGATGGCTAAGAATATTTTGGGTTAAAAAGCAACATAATAGTTTATATGCAACATGCCTTTTCCACAGGATGCAGTCTTATATTAGAGATAAAATGGAACAAATGACACAGTACAGGATATTGTGGGTGCAATTTGAACACGTAAACACATTTAGAGCTTCCACGGCCTCAGTAAATTTAGAAACACACTGGGAATTCTACAGTATCCTCAAACTTCAAAACTGCATGTTCAACAGCTTTTGCTTTTCCTTCTTCATTTCTCTTACACAAACGAAACACCTCACAAGACAAAGCAAATGGGAGAAGGAATCAGAGCTATCTGAATATAAATTTGATGAGAAGAATAAGGTCACCACAGAGCACAGACTAATCTCAAAGACCATTGTGGAATACGAAATCCAACACCACCAACCTGCTCAAGACACCAAAAGAAACCCACTGACCCCTATCCACTCAACATTCAGACAGAGCTCAAATCTGCCAGCTTGGCTGCTAATCTTATTTGACAGTATCAGATTTGGTTCCTGTTAGCTGAATCCATTACAGGACATCAGTCACACAGAGTAAACACGGTGATCAATGAATTCCTTGGTCCTTCTGCACAGCATGGACTAGCAGAGACACAAAGTGAAAAGATGACTTTGACAACTCCAGCTAAGGAAAGAATTTAGGAAGTCACTATGCCTATGGTATTTTGAGCAACATTTAGTTTCAGTGTGTTATTCTAATTCCATTTTATTTTGATTTGTTAATGGAAAAGTTGCCTCTAAGGCTCTGCATTTACAGTATGTTACACACCCACAGAATCCTTTGCTGTTTTGTCTGACTCCTTTCACATAGAGAAATAAGCACTTGCCAACAGGGAAAAGGACTGCCCTGCTCTCCCCATCAGCGCTGCAATCCCGCTGCCACCTCTACGTCTGGAGCCTTCTCACTTACACATACATTATTAAAATCACATTTCTGACCTTTCACCCAACAAGTGGGGCAGGGAGTATAATCTGCAGGGATATTAGACTACCAGCTATACCCAAATATGATTTATGGGACAGCTAGTGTTTGCAATGAAAAGTTTAGCAGGTGGATCAGGCTTTGTCTTCTTTCTAAAAACACGCAATTTCATAGATTGATTACGTTATGTTCTTCTCTGGACATCTCTGATATTAAAGCTAAGAGTCACTTTTACTAATTCTTGAAGGGAAACTGAAAATCTCCCTCAAAAGAAAATCCACATACTCTCTACAGTTGTGTTGCAAAATATTTGAGACAGTCCAGATGCCTACAGTACAGTATAAAGTGAAAAGAGAACATCTGCAAATAGAAATTTATCCACAGAATGCTTTCCATTTTCTGATTGATTATTCTCTTTGAACTCTATATTAGCTTATGGTTTGGGGTAAATTACATTCCTGGTTTTATTTGTGTGAGGTCCTTGCCTAGGAAACCATAGAAAACACTTTCACGAGGTATTTTCAAAGGCTGGCAGGACACACAATGATCACCTTAGCACCATTCCTGGTAGAACACTGCACTTGTTTATTCATGTCAGCTCAGTTTATGTATGGCATCCTCCCACAGTGACAAGAATTGAGGTCTGTGGGAGTCAGGTGATGCCAACTTCAACAGAGCCAGTTTAAGATCTTCTCTGTACATGGAAACAACCAGGCAAACAGCTACTGAGGTGTGACGCCCCTTGTCCTGACTTCTGTGTCTTGGATGGTGTTGTCTTAACCCTGGGTTAACCTAACTGCTTCCACAGTAATAGACTGTCATGTCTTTAATTATGCATGGCAAGCAAAATCTTACAGTACAGCTCAGGCAACTGCTAGTCCTTCGTGTAACAATGGGCTTGTTAATTTGACCTGCACACATCATCCAATTGCCCATGAAACTTTAGCAAAACAAGCACATTGGTTGCCACCTTAACACGACAGCCTTCCTAGGTACAGGGGCTTCTCTTCAGCTGGGTACCACACACTAGACTTGAATTTTTTCACTGTAAGAACAATATAAGAAAAGCTGTGTTGGGAACCATTGATCTGTCTTCACAGGATTTTCTAGCAGCAACAAATAATACTCTCTGACTCCGTTCTTAATATGTATAGCCACACATTAAACATGTAGAAGTCCAAACTTCTGAGAAAATCTAGTACATTAGTAGCTTTAATGACTACCAGAACACAATAAATAATATTTACTATAAATTTAATCTTAAACCTTTTTTAGAATCTTGATTGTGTAGTTACAGTCTTAGCTTTCAGAATATTCCCAAACTATAGGGAAATCACTTAAATTTTCAGAAGTCCACAGTGAATTTCAGAACTGAGTCAGGAGTTTGAGTCAATAGGACTTAGGTTGCATACTTTTTTTTCCCTGGATTTTAACATCATCCCCACTGTACAGTAGCAATCAGGTTATGACGCTGCTGATTCTCACTTGGGGAAAAAATCCCAGTGTGTTGTCTTTTCCTGCATGATTCCTTCTCATCTACCTGTCACCTGTTCAAACCATGGTTGAACTATCAGTTTAGACAGTGAACTAAACTATACTTAATTCAGAGGTTTCAATCTCCCCTATGCTCTATCCAAGCCCAAATTTCTCTGTAACAGCAAAATTCAAAATTCTAATTCTCTGTTGGTATGACTACAGGCAGTAAAGGCAGAAAAATGAACAGATGGAATACCAATCTTGAAATGTGTGTTTAGAGCTTGCAAAGGTTTCTAACAGAAGCCAGTCACTTTTTAGAGCAGAGGTTAAGTAATTCTATGTCAGCACTCAGAATTCAAAGATAATTGAGAAATGTACAGAGACATGAAATTATATTTGGTATGTGTGTGTGAGTTGCTTTTCACCTACAGTAGCTATTCTTATGTGAATTCTCCAAGTATGAGTATATTTTAAAAAGGATCACTTTTGTGACATTTCGTTACTAACTTGCAAACATATCATGTAAATACAAAAAAAAAAGAGTTAAGCCTTTTTACTGATAGCATAGTCTGTAATTAAGACTTTAAAGCTATGTTTATTGACTGATTTTGAATGCAGTGGTAGTTCACAGGACTTAATTTAATTCTCTATTTTTGACATTGATCTTTCTTATTAATTATGTTAAAGTTGACTCTTTACCTCCTTACCCAGACTGCAGCAATACCAAGTATGGTCTGTAGAAGTGAGTGAATTCTTTATGAACACCCAGCTCCAGTTACACCTGGACAACTTAGCAGGATTACATGACCATGTCACGGGGCAGAGGAGCACACACCTGGCTTTGTGCAGAGCTTGTTTGGTTCTTGCTGGGGTTATAAACTCAATGCAGGACAGATATACTGATCCTAGGGCCTGCTCAGGTCAGAAATCAGTTCAAATGCTCTTCCACAACCTTTGGCACAAGATATTAAATGCCTAAACACAGCAAACTCAGTTCTGTGAGCTGACCTTCATGTTTGCAGGTGTCAGGTCTTCATGTAGCTGCTGCTAATAAGTCTTGTTAGAGACACTCAGCTCCCATTTGCACATTCCTCACTAAACGTAATCCACTCCCTAACTGTCTCTGATTTGGGAGACACTGCTATAGTTTCAAAACACCACTATAAGCCCTAATAAAGAAAGATCCTTAAAAAAAAAATTATGTTCTACTGAGATATTCAGAGCAAATAAAAACTTACAGAGGACTAGATTCATTTTTCTACTGAATATTCATATGAATTTACCATAGGAACAGACCAATTACAGAACCATGCCAGCTTGGGTAGTATGCAAAAATAAAGGGGAATGTTCTCACTGGTTAATGTAACCTCCCACTGAAGCCACATACCTTCATACCTTCTGGCACTGACCTAAGCTGAAGGGCTTACTAGGTAAAACAAACTTTATATGGATAAAGCCTTAATTCCAAAATAAATACTGACTTATTTTCTGTTTTGTTTACAAAATGACTGTACAATTTTAGAGCTATTTTTAAAGGTTTCTTCACAAATCAAAAAGTTAACCACAATATCCTCTCCACCCAATAGCCCTCAAGATAAACACCCCACAAACAGCTACCTGTTGTTTGTAGTTCTAGGGTGGCAGGTGGCAAATCCATTTTTGAGATATTATATCAACATTTACCCCCACTTACAAGCAGGTTTCTTTAACAGAAGATTAAATAAAGGTTATGAAGATATTCTCTTTTAAAATGTTTATTTAAATATGACTTGAAAATATCAATCCCCTATGAAGATGCCTGCCGGTATATGTCAGAAACTGCACCTCTCTTCCTCCTCACAACTCTCTCTAGGTGTCTTGAGAGAAGCTAGTTATGTTTTTAACCAGTGCTGTCAACAAGTGAGCCCAAGCAGGATCTCACATTCCTATCCCATTCCCAGTGACAATGCTTGTATAGAAAGGAATCTTTTCCTTTAAAAAGGATGCAATGACAAACATCTCAACACTGTATATTTACAACACATTTCAACCTTATATGTGAGAGAATCACTTGCAAAGACAGATGATGATTTAATGGTTGAGCTTTCTGAGAAGAACACCAACAAGGATGAAAAAGATAAGACTATCTTTCAAAAAATGTAAATATCTTCTTGGTACTACATAAAAATTCTTAGAAACATAACTAACCATTCTAAATACCTACTCTGATACAATGGAATAGCCAGTTTATCAAACACTTTGTACATATTAAGTTCATACCAGTCTGCTAGATCTTACTGTGGAGAACATGCTGGACTATTCAATCCATTAAATCTATGATAAAAACATCATTCTAAACCAGTATTGTTAATCTTTTAGCTACAGCAGCTCCTTACTGAAAGACAGACAGACAGACAGCAAATCATCTTTCACTGTAACTGCAGATGTTACATTTTACTTACAATATCTGAGAGCAAATTATGTGAACAACCTAAAAGCAGTAAGCAGAAAAATCTCTCACTCTTTTCCCCCCATCCCACTCCCTTCAGCCACTTTTCATTAGTAAAAAAAGTTTGCACATTTTGAAGGAAGAATCCAATTTGGTTTTGAATTGTGGTGCTATATGAGAACCTCATTTGGAAGCACCCAGTGCAGAATGAATATTTTCAATGATTATTTTGTAATATTACAAGTTAGACAGTAATTTTCTACATTAAAAAAGTAATTTGGTCTTCAGCTAAAATAAAAGCAAAATGTTCTGAATACCTGTCAAGAGTATCTATCAACGGTATATAACCAAGTCTTTTTGTTTTTAAATATTCTGTTTAAATTTTGTACATTTTGAGTAAATATGTTTAAGTACATTAACAGCTGAAATTATGACCCTCTACTGAAGTCTTTTAGCTTGCTAATAAAGGGTATTTGTTCAAGAACTTATCTCTCATGGCCAGAAAAGTACTGGTATTTCTTATTTAAAAGTAAGAAGAGAAATGTGTTTCTAGCTTTGTAGGTTTTCACAATACTGCACAATGATTTAACATAACTATATTCTCTTCAATCACTGTTATGGTTTAAACCTGCAATTTACCTCTGAAAATGTTTATTTACATAATACCCATTTTCAATGATATTTTGAAATGTAATTTTTTTATATTTTTTTTTAACAGACATGTATGAATCTAGGGTACATTCCTGAACTAGCAAAAAGGAAAGAACAAATTTAATAAAAGGTTTATGATTGTAAACTAGTACATTTTCACAGTTATACCCACTAATGCAATTTCAACTTTGACATAAATCTGAGTATAACCAGAAAAGCCATCTTAGAATATCAAAAGATATTTACTATGTAACTTGATTTCTGCATGTCAACAAGGCCACATGCACTCACAGATTCACTGATTTTGGTTAAAGAAAAGCTACACGAGGGTAAGAAGTTCAGATCAATTCTCTTACACTCTTAAAATTTGGAACTTTCCTCCCAGCATTACCCATAAATTTTCTGCATGCATATTTCACAGCTCCGTTGGCTTTCTCCTGTTTTAGCTGTAAGGACACCTAGTTTTTGATGCATCACTGCCATCTTTTGGACTTCCACTAATACTACAATTCTCCAAGTCAGGGATTGTAATGCTGTCTGCATTCATCATTTCATGCTTGCCCTTCAAGAGTGTCCAGAAGCAATACCTTTATGCCCCATTTCGCATCTGTTTGATGTTCAGATACACACTTGGGTCTTACACAATGTGGGAATTTATGAAGCACTTGTTACTGAAACACAGTTTAGAAAATATCTTTCTTTTCTCTTGGAATGTGCACCATAGAACATGAAAGCCCATATTTTAGGTGTGAGCACAGTCTTACATGCAAGAGTTCCTGTCCATGCTGACAGTACTAGTGAAGCCTCTGCAAGGTGTGTGCTACTGGAATGCTCTTTCTTTTTCTGCTCTCTTTTAGCTACAAGGTCATTGAAAACAAATCCCCCCAGCAACTCCCAGCTCAGCTGAGCACCCATACACACATATTTGTCTTCGATAGAGAATCAAACATATAATCAAAGATACAAAGTGCTCAGAGCAAGCAGTACTGAAAGGCGGAGGGATTGTATAACCTAAGTAAAAATTAAACAAAATAATGCTTTTTATCTCTGAAAAGTCAGTAGCTAGAGTTGCCCATTTCACCTCTGTCTGCAGGATGGCAGCCCTTTGTTCTTTAGCTGTAAGAGACTCTTTCAGAACCTCGATATGCTGCTTGCTGTCAGAGAACTGATTTGTGAGGGTCTCCAGCTTTGTCTGCAAGGCCAGCAACTCGGTGTCTTTGCGTGACAGCTCCTGTTTCACCTGACCAATCTGAAAAAGAAAGAAAAGAGGGGCAAAGGAAGAAATAATTTATATCTTCCTTTACAAAAATGACTATAAATACACACAGCTACCAACAAACAGTATGATACTCTCCACTTATCCCACGGAATTGTGAATGTAAGGCCAGTAAAAATTTGTGTCATGAGCAAAGGATACAAGGAAAAAGATGGGGGAGCAATAGCATCAATTTTTTCAAGAGAGGTTCTTTTTAACAGAGGCAATCTGTTCTTATTCATCTTCCAAAGGACTGACCAAAACCAGATACTTAGCAGGGATAAAGTTTTAATGAAGATGAAGCAGAACCACAAGAAGAACCCCTCTCAGAAGCATGATGTTTGCTTTGAAATGTCAAATCAGAAAGTTTCCCTCCATCTCTCCACCTATCAATCCAGACTCATGCTTATAGAAGATGTAAAGACACCCTTACTTTCCCCACTATTTACAAGACCGCCATTTCAATCTTCTAAGATTTAATTTATGGAGGCTTCTTAAAGCAAATGCAAATATACATCAGAACAACATGAAAACTGTTTGTGGAACTGCATTTTCTTGGGAGAAGTTTCCTAAATTTAACTTAGTAAATTAAATCAGTACAGAAATGCAAATTTTAACAAATGTAGGTTGGATTATTTAAAAAGATTAACGGTAAGAAATGCTAAAATAAAGCACTGAAATAAGCTGAAATGTCCTTCTAAGTGCAATCATCACCCAGGACAATTTTTATTAAATCTGGGGGAAAAAGAAAAAAAAGAAAAAGAAAAAAATTCATTAAAGAGGACAGAAAAGTCTAAATGTAGACTTATGTCCAACTTTCCAGTTTGCTTCCTACAGATCTCACAGAATAGCAATATTTTATTGCTGCATATATTATATAGCAGAGGTGGACATATCTCTAAAAACTAAACAGTTTTCCCTTTTTTAACTTGAACAATTTTGTTTGTGACATTAAAAAAAAAATCCCTTGGTCTCAAAAGTATGTAGGCCAATGCTTCAAAACAGAAATTAAAGGACATCACAAACTAAAAAAAAATTGTCAAGGTCATCCTCCATGTTTGGGAATGTGTTAAGAACAAAACAATGGTATAATTTATAATTTTTTTAAAAAATTTAATTAGAATAAATGCACATACTAGTAGAAATAACTGAGAGAAAAAGTTTGAGTAAATGCCGTTTTATTTGACAACATTGTTTCAATAATGGGCTACTAAAGAAAGAAAACTCTTTACCAAAGAGTATTAAAATAGCATCAAAATAAGTCATCAAGGACTCCTGTGTTCCAGTGTGAAACAGTGTAAATGAGGAGATGAGGAAGGAGGATGACATATCTCAAAAACACCTCACAGAAACTTGTTTTTTTTAAAATGGAATAATTGGAAAGTGTATAAGACGAATTTATAGAACTATTCAATAGTTTATTGTTCATTTAATTTAAACATACTAGGTTGGGGTTTTCTATATTTTTACTAAAAGCAGATATGCACACAGAATGATTTTGCCACCTATATAAATTCAAGACAAAGGTATTGATGTTAGCAGCATTATTTCTGCTGTCAGCCACTGGCCAATACCACCAGTTGCACAATACTGCCAGGCACAGCAGAACAGCTGGGAAAAGATGAATTATTTACTGCTGCTCATGTTTTCTAGAGTATCTAGACTAAAAAAAGGCCTCCTTAAAAAATTTCAGATGACACAAACTTTTCCAATTAGTAGGTAGCCTGAACTATAGTAAAACTTTTTCAAAACCACTTTGGACTTTCTTTGAAAAGATAAGAGTCTTTTTGGGGTCATCTCAGAAGAGATGTTTACCACATGTCATTACATTAAAATTCCCAAGTAGTACCCAAACAGTCTTGTCTCTAGAAATCCCCATTTCAGAGCTGCAAGCTCACACTGCAAATGTGCTAAAGCTGTTTAGAAAAAGTGCAGCACATACCATTCCACATTGCAAGAGAAGTTAAGACAGCATCAAGTGCTCACACCTCTCTTCTTGGTGATACACTGTGTTCCCTCCTTTGAGCGAAACTCTAATTTCACAGCAAAGGAATAACTTAAGCTCATGCTGCTAAAATTGAACAACCCGTTTCAAAAGCGTTCAGCATCCAGCTTTCGTTATTTTTTGGGGAACAATGTTAAGAGGGTTCAACCCAAGATTTGAAATTAGTTTTGTTTCACTAGGAAAAGTAAACCTCTTTGAAAGTCTGGCCCCAAAATGGGTGCTGAACACTTTTGAAAATCTGCTTCAATAGAGAAGAGTAAGTTATTGCTCAAACAGCTCATACCATTAAAAAGAACCAACAAAATGAATACAGATGTTCAGCCGAAGAGTGATGTTATTTATGGACACCAAAACCATGTGAACAAAAAGGCAGCTACAAGGCTGAGCAGGCTGTTAGTTCTACTTGTTATATCAAGTTGTTAATAGGGTAAGAGAAGAAAAGCTACTCCAGAAGCCAGAGAGCTACCAAGCCCCAGTGAATGGCCGCTGCACACGAAAGATAGATCTTACTGCAGAGACCTCGGTCTGGAGACCAGCCACTCTTTTTTTCAGGTCCTCCCCTTGAGCCTCTTTGGCACTTAGCTCTTCCTTCAGTTGCTCTACCTGTCACGACATTGTTATGCTTTTAAATATTTATTATTTGTCAGCTTCTAGTTACCCAGTCCAAGTAACTAAAAGCGACAAAGAACTGAACAGAAGAATCAACACTGGTCACTCATTTTTCTCTTCCATTCTTTGTTAAGTCTTCTCAGAAGTTTAATATCTGTGTAATTTCATATAGGTCGCCAGACATGAATTTGATTATGAAACAAAAGATGTATAGTTATGGTTATGTTCCCATATGTCAGGTATAGGGCACTTATCCCAACGGTTTTGAAACTGGAATTCATAAGGAAAACACATCAGGAAAAAGGACATATTTCAACTTAAGAGGAGTAAAGTTAATTGTCAAGATACAGACACAAATTACTATAAAATACAACAGTGAAAAAATAAATGCTGTGCAATTACAAAACAAGGTAGGACAACCGGATTGGAAATGGTTACGAGTCATGAGAAAACAGTTACCACAAAGGACCAAATTTTCTGCAGGAAAAATAAATGAGCAGACACAACAGACAGAAGAGATCCAGAAATCAAGTAGCTGAACAGATCTATAGGTTCACAGAGGGAGAAGGGAAACTAACAAGAGAAGTTGCTAACAAGAGAAGAAGGAAAGAAGAAAGAAAGACGAAATAATGGAAGGAAGAGATGCTCAAATCATGTCTCCATTCCTAACTTGAAGGGGATATCCTTCAGTTCCTGGAAGCAACCCAGTGGAGTAAAGGACAAAAGTATAAAAGAACAGATGTGGTTATCTTGAGGTAGATCAGTGAGCTGGTGTGAGGCAAGTGGAAGAAACACATACTTAGTATATGTTCCGACTTCAGGGCAAGTAACACTTCAAGATATTTCATTCAGCATTCTTTTCTTGACAAATAATTTCAAGCAGGACAAATGCAGTAGGCTGAGGACCTAGTAGAGTCATTTTCAACCTCTGTCCCATGGATTTGTATACCGCTCACAGGGAGTACACAAAAGTTCAGAAAAAAATTAAGAAAAGTAGGACTGTTCACAATATACTTGAATTTACTGCACAAGGGGGCCTGAATCTTCATTAAAGATCATTAGGGCCAGCTAAAAGACTGAGAAACAAAGAATGAATTCACTTTTGCCTACAGACATTCAATAGTCAGTGTCCACCTTTATACCTGAGGATCAACAAGTCTCACTGCTGTATTTCTCCTGTATTCCAAACAACATAAATTAATGCTGGCACCACCACTGTTGTAGAATCTACTCTCATTCTGACTCCACTACTGAAAGGAGAGTGAAATGGAAAGCCATTATAGTGGCAGTTCATGCTCTTTTCAGTCTTTATATAATAACAAGGCCTACTAGTTATAGAACAACAGCTGCAGAAAGAAATATCCTTTTTTCAACAGACTGCATTTGAAAAGACTTTAGACCAAATAAAACCTAGAACTACAATGGATTAGCAATGGACTAAAGATAAACACAAAATCTTTCTAAAATAAGAGAAAATCAAGCATGACAATAAAAGCAGAATTTTGGCCACTGACCTTACTGAGCCAGCATTATCATATTTTCAAATTTGAATCTAAAATTCTCTTGAATATTTACAAATTACTTTAGTGGCTTAATGGCAGAACACAATAAATTCTGTTTCCCAGCACTCGAATGGGAAGCCAGACCATAAATCAATCCTAGCTGTAGTATGAAAATTTCTCTCATCTGTTTGCTAAGCTCAGTTTAACTTAATACTGTCACTTGTTCTCTCAATACCTTATTTTTCATGAATTTGGAATGACTACGGTACACCTCCATCTGCTTCATTTCCTCTTCACGTTCCTCTGTGCTCAGAGCTCCATTTGACTTCAGCATCTGAATCTCCTCTTCCAAATCCCGGAGGCCACGCTCCATGGAAGAAATTTTCGAATCCTGAAAACGATTAGAAGAGACAGATAAAGATACAGAGTCAGATGATTTGTTAACATACCACTGGAGTGAAAAAAAGGAAATTATTTGTTAGACGTGTACCTGCCCTGGAAATTTACTCCTGAAGTTCCTACAGAAATCAGTCTATAACTCTTTACATCTGAGTGCTCAGATACTCATTTTTCAATTTTTTTTTCTACCTTTCAAGGAAAGCAAAAGTTTAGTACTTACTGAAAGAAAACATGGCTCAGGAAAGGGACACAGTATATGATGAATAATATGAAGAAAAGTTGCCTTGTAATGCAAAGCCAGCATAAACCAGAGAAATTTAATTCTAATTGAATGGATAGCCAAGTGTGACTGCAAGAATGGTAAAAGACTGGGTTTGTGCCACTAGAAATCTAAGTGGGGTCACAAATGGAGAACAGAAGGGCACCATAATCTAGGAAAAGATGCAACAATCTAGTTTGGATTGGATATAGCAGTAAAGAATCTGTCAAGTATTCTGGCTCGTACATACAACGTATAAAACATTTCCATGCTTTAAAAATATCCAGAAAAATAAAAAAGTCAATCTATCATTATCCTCACAGTTTTGCAGGATGATCAGTCTACTTGGCTTACTTTTCATTAGAAGTCTTATGTGTTAGGAACAGCAAGAATAGATTCATACAGCACACAGAGTCTCATGAATACTCATAAACAGGAATATGTATTTATGGATTGTAATCTCTCAAAGCAGTCTAATTTTCTTAATTTAATTTCCCCAGAATATTTATTCTTTCCTGAAAGAGAAGTAGGGTTTGAAACTATCCTACAGTCTTTCACAAACAAAACCTTTATATATTTTAATTTGATAATCAAAGAACAGCTGAACAAAAAGCATGAAAGATTTTCACATACAGGTGTTCATTCATGAGATAAGGTTTTTCCTAAAAGACCATTATGAAGATCTTATCGGATCTCCTGCTTGATGTTTGATGCTTAAGTTAAAATCAGTAAAGCAAACTTTTGCAACAGAAAATTAGAGAGCTAGTAAGGTGAAGTGATGTGTTGAAATGTGTCCAGTATTTAGTTTCAGCACTCACATCATTTCCCAGAAATGCCGGTGTGTTTCTCTTTTGATAGTAAAGACACTTATTGTTACCAGATGGTCAATTAGTTTTCATTAGTATGGACAAGAAGGATGACTAATAAAAGAATGACAGTAAATGAAAGGCTTCAAAGTAGAAAGATGTCATATGAATATGGAAAACACTGACATAGAATGGAAAAAGTTGCAAGGTAAAAAAGGAACAAAAATAAAAGAAAAGGAGGGATACAAAAAAAGAATAGTTTGCAAAGACAGTTTCCAATTTTTTAATTGTATTTGTCCAAACCCTGTCTGATGTACTTTATGGGCCATACAATATGAAATATGATAGCAAAAAGCTGTGTAAACCACACACTTGATTGTGGCTCCTGAGCTCCTGGCAAACTGCCATCAATCCATTAAATACTTAAGTTAATGGTTTGAAAATTCAATTGCAAGTTCATCTAGAAAAGTTAGGTTTATGATGACATACAGACATCTTTCTAGCTATATGCTCCATTCTTTGTGGGTGTTGAGTTTGCCAACTTCATTACACATAAAATGCAAAGCAGTATTTCAAATGTTGATAATACAAAAATAAAAGAACCCACATCATCATAAAAACTTAAAAATCTTTCATACTAATCTATCTTTCCCATTCTTGTAATATAATGGACTTTTAGTTAACAAAGAAATCCACATATGCTGCTGCAGGCAGACAGAAGGCAGGTTTCTACTGTGTCTGTCTCTTCACTGATCATTTATAAATAAAATAATACAGATAATTAAATAGTATAAAGTAAATATACTTATTTTAAATTAGAAGACTGACAGAAGTATATGGTATTTTGTAGAGTCAGTCACCTTTCATATGAAAAGCCATTTTTCAGAGAACAAAATCAACTGTGGCCCAGACACAATCATTTACCTTCATCTCAATAACAGTTTGAAGAGCCTTTGTCTTGGCTGTGTCAGGAGCGTTTTCAAATCGACGATGGATCTCCTGTACCAGCAGAAAAGAAAGCAAGAGTTAGACTACTGGCATTATGTCCCAACAAAAACATAACTACTAAAAGCTTCTCTTTTTACTACATAGCACAACTCAATGCTGCTTTCTGCTGTTACCAGTTCATACATTTTCTTTTAGCACTTCTCATATCAAAGAAACGATAGGCAAAAGTTCATTCAACAGAATCACAGCCTCAGTTAAAAAGGCCCAACAGAAACTACATCTTTGACTACCTACTTTCAAAATAAACTTCAAATGACAGCTGAGTCTACCAAAAAGCGTATCATCTGCCTGCTAAACTAATCTAAACTCTTGATATTTTCTCACAGAAGACATACGTGTAATTCATTTGACTAGGTGTTTACTGAAAACAGTAGCACTGTGGTTTCTATTTCAACAAGCTATGGGGTGCAGCTGTTGTTGATAACTCTCTTTTTTCAACTTTTTTACCCCAGAGTAGCACTATTTAACTACACAGGATGACAATCTTTCTCCCCTGGGCCTCGAGCATTAGTGAAAGTACATGACTATATAGCACATTGTTCTAGAAGCTCACAGACAAGAGGACACAAAAGTCCGTGTGATATTTATGTTGATGTAAATTCACAAAAATAGCATGTTTCAGACTGCTTGCTAAAGAATAAAATGATAGAAAGCTGAAACAACTTGTTCTACCATATAAAACAGGGGTTTCAAGACAACAAATGTGAACACAGAAGAAAAAATATAGTAACTATTCAACAACTTCTTTATTCGTCTTAAAATAGTATTGTCCTTACACCACACGCTAATGTTAAATGTAAGAATGTGAATACTGTTAGAATGTTAATCTTGTATGCCATAAAAATACTTTGGTGCCCACAGAGTACAAACTGTGATGTCAGTCAACCTAACAACAAAATGTATATGTGCCCAAACACAATTAGCCACCCGCTTCCCTAAAAGAAAAATCCCCGAAGCCATTTCCAAACTTATATTGTCAATAGACATGGTGAAGAGAGAGCATTGTGTATGGCAGTCAGACAGGCAACTTGCTCCTTATGACTAATTACTTGAATGAGAGAGCTGCACCGTTCTTTTCAAAATCCTGAAAACACTACTTGTAAGACTGTTCAGTCTCCTTCCACTGCTTTGAAGTGAGCACGATGGAGATATCTAATGACATGACAAGGGCCACAAGAAGAATTTTGCATAAGTCTGGCATAAGACCATTTGCATAAGTTGATGTCCATGAATGGTAATAACAAGAAAAGCCAGTAGAAGGTTTGTTTTGTGTCTGTAGCATCATAAGCAAGGTAGTATTTGGGAAAGCTCATCGTAGCACACATCCTGTGCTGGTGTAACACCAAATAATTCACTCTGTTTGGCTATGAGAGCACCTACTGGGAATATACATATAAAGAACAGAACTCCAAGAATCCCATTTAACCCCTTGGAGAGAAAACTAGCAAAAACAGTTGAAGATGCCCCAGTCAGATCTCGGTGGCACATCAGAATTCATGTCTGCCTAAAGAAAAGTTACATGGGACGGGAGGAAAAGAGGGTTTGAATCTCTCAAACTTCACCATTAAAAAAAAAAAATCTGCTTTTCCTAACTTCAAAACTCATGTATGGGAAAAAGGGAGTAATTATGAAGATGATTCTTTAAGCTTAAGAAGGTGAAGAAAGATTCAAGAGTGAAAAGTATCCTTTTCTGAATTGCACGAGCTTTCTCTAAATACAGAAAGTTGTATCTCCAGCTGTTCCTGTCACATCAGTTGTACAACCATCCCAGTCCTATTATTGTAGAATAAAATGAAGCAGTTTGATAACAGAAAAGAAATTAAAACAAACACATGAGCCTTGAGAAACTGAGAAAACAAAGGCTAAGATGGTCAAAACATAATACGCCATAAATCTATTTTGGAAACTATTATTTTTATTTTAGTAGTTAGATAATTTCCACTTGTGCAGAGACGCAGTTTCTGACCTGAGAACATAAAATCAGCTACCACCATAGAAATGGCATAGAAGGAATATGTAGGAGGAGAACAGCACGTCTGTAAAGGGATGCTAACACAACAGTGCCTGTTTTCTACATTGCACAGTGTTTTCCCAAACAGAAAATTCTTCTAAGCTTCTTCTTTAGAAATGCCTGTATCTCCTCTGTCTGAAGGGATGCTCTGCACTTCAGCAAAGGAAATGTCCTACTTCTATAGTCTTAAGTAATTCCACTGCGATTTGGATGACATAACCTGCCGAAAAATAACACCTCCCACCTCATGGCTGCATAGTAAGGGCTTAATTTTGGCAACGTGCCTGTGATTCTGAGGAGCCTGAGAAAAAAGGCTACAGGCAGACTGAGCCTCCCCTGAACACAGATTTAAGGGCAGCTGCTGAAGGAAGGTGGTGCACAGATATCCTTTCTAATTATGCAATACAGGTTAGGTACATGTGGCAGAATAGAGAAATACTAATATATAGTATCTCTTATGTATTCAGAGTCTATTGTGGACACACCCCCCATAGATGAATGAAAATTAAGATTTTAATCTACAAACCAGGATTTTGCACAATCATTAAAAACATAGAGCCACACGCAGATATCAGGATCAGAAAAATACAAACCCAATCCTTCATTCCTTGCAAGTTATCCGTTCTGATAAAGTAATAAAGCACTATTCCTTGGCACTAATTTCACATACAGAGCACTTTCAAATGTTATTGTTCCACAACAGATCAGTAAATGTCAGCATCTTTGTACCTTTGAATGTAATCTAGCTTATTAAACAAGGAGTGGCTCTTATAAATCTATGTTATGATTTTATAGGTTCAATGATTATTTTAAAACAGATGACAAAAAGGGGGGAAAAGCTACTTGTTCCCAAGGTATGTGCAACATGCAGGCTTTTCACTGTTAAATATTATTAAAAATATGCACCGTGTTTCAGTTTAGCCAGTGGGATCTTCTAGCCACCAGATATCATCACAATATTGCCACAGATATTGAAGAATGCTCTGTTACCCCATTTCTGTTCCAAGTTTTATGTTTAGTACCCCATTATTACAAGCTAGTAGAGTTTCTACAATTCTTTGACATAAACAAGAAAAGCTTTAGGTGGAAGGATGTCTTATTGCCTGTCTGGCACTAGTGCTACCACTACAGGTAATACTGTGTCCACTTTGTGTGTCTACAATTTAAAAATGATATTGATATATTTAAGAGAGTTCAAAGAGTGACTGCAGGAACAAGATGTGTTCTTAGGGGGAAAAAAAATCAAAGCAAAAATTACGATGCAAATTGATTCCAACATTAAATTACATTTACAGGCAACAAGAATTAAAAATGGGTTGTTCTGCCCTCAAAAAAAATTAGGATTCAATAACTAGAAACTGAAGGCTAAAAACAGGCAGAAGTTCTAAACAGTGTGGCCACCTTACCCAGAGCTGGGGTTCATATTTCATCACTGCCAATTTTTAATTAAGAATAGCCATCTTCTTTTTAAAGAAGTTTTACCACAGAAAAGATATAAACTAAAGGTGTACCTGTCAAGTAGGTCTACAAGGTAGCACAGTACTCCATGAGAAACCATACTGTAATTTTCTGGTGAGCATAATTACATAGAACAGCTGATCAAACACACTGAGAACACTGAATACATAAAGAAAGTAGCTGTGATAAAGTGATTTTAATGTGCCATAAAGAATTAGAAATTCTACAGGTTTTTTTTTTCTTGACCAAGAAATACCAAAATAATTCAAAATTAGAGAATATAGTTTAGAATTGAAGGAGTCCTCAATAGGTAGCAGTATAATCACTATAAATTATACATGTGTGCATAAAAATAAAAGTAGGAATTTGGTCTGAACCTTTTCTTCCTTCATAACCTGGCCATATTATTCATTACTATTTCCTGCATCTGATTTTGCATGGGATTTAGAACAAATGTGAAGGTGCACTTTCAAGCAATTATGTTTTTATAGTGGTGTAGGCTATCTGCTTGAAAACACAGCAACTTATCTCTCAGTAGCCACAAGATAAGCAGTTTCCAAAGCAATAAAGGACATGCCTTCCATTTCCTGCCAAACTTACATAATCAGGTAGTACATTCGACATGAGTAAGAAAAACACATTATTTCATACATAATTTCTTTTTCAAAAAACTGTGAAAAAAATGTATAATTAAAAGCACAGTTGTAATTCTGACTTTTTTTTTTATCCTAACTGGCCTACCCATGTCTGAATATCATCAAATATGACGTTCTGTGATGGAGCTTTGTATCATTCAGTGGACTGGAGAGTTTTAGTTGACTAAAAACTATTTGGTTTTATTCTCCAACATGTAGTCCAGGCCTTACTAAATTAATGTTTTATCTTTTGTACCTAAAGTTTAGTTTCTCTGACAGCTTTTCTGTCTACCTAGATTTTAGCAAACTAGTTACAATTAATTACAATGAAATGCAAATGTTACAACTAACAGAAAATTTCAGGAGCATCCATCAGTGCAGAATTAACTGAATTAACATCATTGTTAATTTTAAAAATTATTTAATAGATATATAAGATAAAACAGATCTTTAATTGTGCAGAAGGACAAATCATATCTGACTAACCTGATTTTCTTCTGCAGTGAAGTACCTGGCTGTGTGTGTAAGGGATGAGCAATGGGTATTGCATGTCTTGATTTAGGGTCTTTGGCATGGCCTTCAAACATCCTTGGAGGCAAATTTGTGAGACACAGACTGGATAAGTGGTCAACAAAATGGGTGGAAAATCAGCTGGACTGTCAGGCTCAAAGCCTGGTGAGCACTGTGAGGTCCAGTGGGCAGCTGCTTACTACTGACAACCCTCAGAGCTGGTACTGTTCAGTGCCTTCATTAATGATCCGAAGGGTGGGATGGATTGCACCTTCTGCAGGTTTACAGATCGCATGAAATTTGGGGAAGACGTGAACCGGGAGAAAGCAGTGCGCCCTTGATGTAAAAAAAAAACCCAAACCCAAAAAACAAAACAGCCCAACTTCATCCTGGGCTGTATTAGCAAAAGTACACAACCAGGAGATGGGAAGCAGATAATTCTCTCTGTGCAGCTCTTGTGAGAGCACTGCTGGAGCACTGTGCCCAATTCTGGGCTCCCCAGCACAAGGAAGGCATTGAAAAGCTGAAGGGAGTCTGACAGACAGGCACCAGGGTGGCTGGGGCTGGAACATACGATGCAAGGAGAGGGGGTGAAAAAACTGTGTTTGTTTAGTTGAAAAGAAAAGAAGGCTTGGAGGGAAACTTGATGCTCTCTAGAACTAACTAACTGGAAGCTGTAGAGATGATGGAAACAAAAGTCTTTTCAGAAGTGGAAGGATGATAGGCAACAGGCAAAAAAGTCAAAGCACAGAAAATTTAGACTTGCTAATACGAAAAAGATTTTACCAGGAGAGCAACCAAATGCTGGACCAGGTGTCCAGAGAGGTTGTGGAATCCCCATGGCTTGAAATTGCTCATTTGAGCAGAAGGTTGCATGAAATAACCTGTGGGAGAGCCCTTCAATCTGCATGACTCATTTATATAAATATCTTTACTACCTGGGGCCAGAAAGTGACTGAATAGTGTTACAGTTGTTTAGTTTCAAGATTTTTTACGAGTATTTTTCAAAAAGTGCTCGATACCAGTAATTTTAACTTCTCTTTCAGCAACACATAAAAATGAACTGAAAAAAGAATTTATAATAAGAGCTCTGTATAATTTATTTCATTGCTATTGGAGTTTTGCTACTAAAATGTTAGAGTTAAACAAGTTTGGAGGTAGTAATCGTGGTAGTTCCTTCAGAAATTATTTCTGCATTTTTCCACTTGTCATTTCCTGCATTTGCAAACCCAATCAACATAATTCCCTGAAAAAAAACCTGACTGTACTAATAAAGAGCATAACTTTGTAAGATGTACTGAAAACTGCAAGCACATCCATAATGGGGGGTGCCAGTTGCTTGGAAGCCTAATGACCTCTGGCTAAAGAAACTCATCTCTCTGCTTTGCAATTTTATTAATCCATTCAGATGATTATTTCTAAATCCAATTGAAACCTTCAGATATTAGGACACTTCAGTTTGTTAACAATGGCATCAAGTAAAGTGAAAATTAAAGCACAGCTTCCAGTTAATCTCGCTATTCCAATCAGCAAGAAACAAAAGAAAAATCCCTTGAAAATTCAGCATTAAAGGCAAGATAAGATGAGAGAGACCAATTCAAACCACCCTATTACTTCTAAGCAGCAAGTCATTGTGTTGAAATCTGACCACAGAAGTGGGAATTCAAAAGCTAAAGAAAAGTCAACCAAAAATTAAAATCTTAATCATGTAGAACTTTATTTACATACGTGCTAGTCTTAATTTTTTTCTCTTCCTGATTATTTAAGGTGCAAAAGCACTCATTTTGTACTTAAATTAGCTTCCAACTTATTAATGGTATTTTCAATTTTTTTTTCTTCTACTGCAATGTTTCACACTTGCAGAAATAAAATTCCACAAATTTCACTACTACTGAAGAAAAGTCCAGGATAATACTAAAATCTCCAAGGAAAGTACACCAAAGATGTAATTTGTAAACAAAGCAAATCATGTAATACATATTAACGAAGAAAATCTTCTAATATAACAAAACATCAAAAGACATTAAAATTTAAACATTTTAAACCTCTAATCCCCAGCGAGATTTATGCATTGTTTCACATAGTTTTAAAAATCCCTTCTGAAGGGGATGGAAGTGCTAAAATGAAATAGTAAGAAATTATGCCATATGAGAAAAAAAAGGAAAAAAGAAAATCTCTTTGAAGACTAGCACATTCATATAGAAAAAGGAGTTTTGAAATAGATTAAAGAATTAAATCTCCACAATTTAGCCCCCATGTCAGAAAAAACAGATGAGTAAACCTACTGATATTTTACAGACTATTTCACTTTGATGAGACCAGAATTATAAAACAAAAAAACCATCCTGACAGATGACTGCAGTTCTGATTTTTTCCCATTCACTTAATACCAACACAGTATTGAATTATTATTAAAAAAATTGGAAATTTTCTATACAATAATCAGAAAGTGTTTAAGATTTTTTGGTAGTTTGGAAAAACAGAAAACAAATATGTTATTTTTCACCCTAATTTTTAAACTTCTGAAGAACTATCAAGCTACCAATCTCTGAACTGAGGAACAATGAAAATAATATTATCTGTGTTTAAACATTTTTAACTGTCATTCTTTTGTAAAGTGACATATAAAAATTCCAAACTACAATGGTATTAAAGAAGTAAAATGTATAAAGAATAAATTATGCAGGTTCTCAAGCTGCAATAGTCCATTTTCTCAAATTTTAACCTACAAAAGCTCTGTATGTTTTAAAACTACTTGCCAACCAATCAAGCTAGTGTAACAGAGACATAACTATTTAAATTATCTCTATTTAAGTCACTTCCCCCTGTCATGCTTTTCTAAAAAGTCAAGAAGATGATGCAGCAACATAAAAAGCAGAAACTTAATTTTTTTAACTCATCAGAAGGATATCCTCTAGTATGATGGTGGTAAGAGTTCCAGTTACTGAATCTATCTACTGCAAAACAAAAATTCTCTCTAGAACTATCTTATTCATGTTGCAAAATCTTGGAACAGGACAAAAGTGTTCTTTGAGATAACTCTAATTGCTCCAATTAAAATTTGTAAATCCTCCTCTGAGCCTGGAGCAGAAAAGGGTAAGAATTTTAACACACCCATGGAAAAATAACTTGTTTGCAAAACTGGTCACAGTTCATTAAAATCTGGTCAGATAAGGGAAACAACCTTTCTCTTCCCTGGGCACAGTCCAGCGGGGCTCCAATGGTATGTTTAGACAGCACATCCATCCCTGCTCAATGAGCTCCATCCTGCTGCTGCTGTTTGGCCCCCACGGTATCAAGTTTTGATAACCTAAAGCTAAACACACGTGTGTTAGAGCCCAGAGTGCCTGCTCACTGCTCTGACAGACTGCTGCCGAGTGGAGAAGGAATAGAGAGTGCTCACAGAAATTCAGTGCCAGTTCCCAGAATAGAGCGGGCACTGTTCGATCCAAGATCGCTACACAGAGGGATCGGTTCCTGCCGTAAGGCCATACTGGATAACTGTGAGGCACTTCACAAACAGGACTTTGTGGAGTCACCATCTCAACAAGCACTGAAGAAGAGAAATAATAGCTTTTTCTGCCATAGCCTCTTTCCTTAAGCTCATTGTGAATGAGTGCCCTCATGAACAATCCATTTCAGTGACTGTTTTACATACAAAACCACCCTTTATTTGTTGAGCACTACAGCCCTAACTCCTTCATTCAGTTTTGCACTCAGTTGTAATAAAAATCCATTTGTTTGAATGCGCCCAATAAGTAAAAAAAAAATAAGTTAAAGAAGTCAAACACTGTAATTTACTGCCAAACAGCTTTTTGTCACAGTGTAAAGCCTCTGTTGTTTCTTGCCTTGTTCCACACCACTGTAGCATGCAAATCTTGAACCTAGAACTGACTTCTGAAGAAACAAACCTTCGAGATAAATAGCCTTCCTTCTGTTTCCAAGTAATGGTTGTGCTCAGCCATCTGTTCTTACATCCTCGTTGGACTGTCCTTACAAATCTTAGTTTGCTCACAGAACTCCAAGTGTTTAGAACACCAAGTATGGATGCAATCGCATCATAATCTGCCATAAGTTGCACTGATATTTGGTCTCTTAATCTGTGTAGCTGAGAAAAATGTATTTCTACTCAGTGCATCTAGCATTTTGGGGAGGGGGGAGCAGGGAGGTTGTCAAAAAGAGCACAGTAAGCTTTATTATCTTTAGAGCCATGTGCTGTCACAGCCATCACTGATAATTCTGCAACAGGCGAGTCTGGAACAATGAGGAGCAGTTAATGCAGCTTGGGAGCTATTCTGGAAGCTAAAGTCCAGCTGCTGGATATCATCAAGTATTTCTTGCCAGTATGATAATAATTTTGTTTCTGAAAGTTAAGTTTAGAATACCAACAATAAGATGAAGAATTGTCACTAAGGCTGAAGAAGGGGTATTCAAAATAGAAGCCATCTTTTTATAAACTGTGAAGCTTAAGCTTGTTTTCTAGGGTAGAGGAATGTGATGCAGCCACACTGTTATCTGCTGAAGTCAGGACATCCAGATCCATGTCTGTGTTCCAATGTTCAATGAGACATTTATTTTTTCATTATTTTGTGTTAATGAGAGACTGCCCTCTGTATCAGCAAGCTGCCAATCCTACGCTGAGAGACTGTCCCCTTATCAGCAAGCTGCTATCCTATGCTACACAGAGGATCTTTCCTGGAAAGACTTTTTGAGAATCTCCAGAATTCAGGACATTTGGGAAAAGCCCAAAAGAGTCAAATTGCTTATGGAGATACCTCTCACTAGCTGCAGAAGAATCCATTTCATAATCTGGATACGGGAGATTGAGACAGTGCTCTGGGAGATGATCAAAAATATGCAATGTCTTTTACATGAGGAACAATCAAGAAGTAGAGGACTTTTCAGCCTGGAAGAAGAGAGAACTTGGAACGGACAGGACAATTTATAATTGTGAGCACACAGTTTTGGTAGTGATCACCTGTTCACTGTGTGTTCCAGTGCCAGTGCAAGAGGCTGCCAACGAAACTACTGGGAGACAGGTTTAAACTCAAAAGAAATAAGGCAGGTTCTTCCTGCAACAGAGAGCAGGGCTCTAGAAGCACTTAGCAAATAATTCTACAGCTGCAGAAGTTCACATGGGCTCAAGAAGACACTGACTGCGTACCTGGATGGCAGATCCATGGAGGATGCAGAACTGACAAGTCACAAAGAGTTCAAGAAAACCCTCCTCTGTAAATAACCAGGAAGATGGGACAGCTTTACAGGGAAGTATCATGTTGACCTTTTTCTTCCCCTTCCCTGTGTGTCTGTACATGGCCATTATGTGAAACAATGCAGGACTAAAGGGACTGTTGGCTTGAACTGGTACAGCTATTCCTTGGTTATAATCTTATCAGAACCACAGCTCTGGCTTCTCTTAGAATTTATTCTCCTTTGGAAATGAGTGCAATCTTTAGTACAATAACAATAACAGCAAAAGCTGAAGAAATCAATCAATTCACATTTCATTTTCAAGGTCATAGTGCACTGTAACTGCACTGTCTGCCTGAGAAGCTGTCTTATGACCTTGAGTCTTAACATCACACTTGGAATCACATGTAGGTTTAAAGTTGAAAAATTGAGGGGATACCTTTTCACTTTAAGTGTAAATCTTTAGTATTATTCCCAACAAATATTTTACCAGAAATCTAACATGCTTGTAGAGTCAGAAACAGTACTAGTGGATTCTGATACCTCAGACCTTGCTTTGGCTAAGATGGTCATGAATGCTGTTAAATTTTTCTCAACTTTTCTAATGTGTTAGAACATGAAACATAAACGCTGACCTCCCAAGCACTTGCAAATCCCTTTGAGATACTAATGCTTCCTTTAACAGAAGTATTTAAAGAAGAGTTTAGCATGCCTTTCCAGATACTGGGAATGCTAGATATAGAACCAGCAAGGAAGTAAATTCATTTCTTCAAGGTAGCTCAAAAAATTCCATAGTTAGTGTCTGGGGGAGCAAAGGACTAAAATAACCTGAAGCTATGGAAATACAGGTAAATAGATAATAGAAGGTTGATGGAGAGGGGTGATGCAGACACATCTAAGAGGCTCTGCAAAGAGACAACTTCCAGCTGTGGAACAGTGATAGCAAAAGTGAACAAGATCCTGCAGAGCAGAGCGACTTGGTGGTGAGGAAGTCAGATGCAGTCAGTTCCAGTTCAGCAACTTCTTCTGATTTTCCCCAGCCTCCTGGAGCCCCAAGGCCTGAGTTTCATGAAGTTAGGTCTGAGGTCACTTAGCTCAGCCTAGCTCAAGCTCAAGGACAACACACAGGTACTAACAAAACCCTTCCTGTTGTCACACAGTTCCCTAAGGGGCTAATTTGGCATCTCTGGGCACAGCACTGTGTTTCCAAGGCTACTGGTGTGCTCAGCTTCAAGGCTAGATCCCACACCATAACAATGGCTTGAGCTACAAATTACACTATACCCAGCTCATACTTCTCAATGAATTAGAGCCAGGTGAGCAGCAAGGAGTAGTTAATTTTAAAATACTTGATAAACAGCATTTGCACTTTAAAAGTCAGTAAGTCATCTCTACCTCTGCCCTAGTCATCTCTAGGAAACCTTTTACAATAAAGACTAGGATTTAAGTGACTGATGATTTCCAAATATTGTGAATGAAACAAGAATTCCTATCTCTCAACATCTACTCATGAGCAGAAGGAACAAACGTAACCGCATTCCTAAAAAATTACACAGCTCCTGCCAGCTTTTCATTTATGTTGCTGGACTTAGAGCCGAAACAAATGGAAGCCATGTGAGGCTCTTCCTGAAATAGTTACAAGAATTGGAACAGAATTATCATTGGTTGCTAAATAAAGGAAAAACTGTAGTGTAGAAACTCTGGAATCATATTATCTTCACTCCAGACACTCAAGAGATTACTGCTCTAAAAAAATAAATCTGGCCTAAATCTGGCTCAGAAATGCAATGGGCTCCAGCTTTCTTATATAAATGCTTGCAACAGCACAACTTCAATGGGTCAGGTCATGGAAAACATATGAATAAGAGGTATTAAGAAGTATTTATTTGCTGCAAACACTTATCTCAAAAACCTCTGTGCCAGGCCTTGCTTTCCTGGCTTCTTAGAGAAGGGGTTTAAATCCTGTGTATGTGTAGGGCTTTCAAAAAAAATGCTGAACCATGAAGTTACACTCAGTGTGCAAAACAGGTCACTAAATTCACACACATAACACACATACATGTGTAGCCACCAATTCATGCCTTCAAACCTCAGATGCATGTAAAATAATCTTCACATAAAATCTTATCATTAGTGAATACACATATTCACATACCTATGCCCCTGCACAACCTTGCTGAATCACTTATAGAAATTAATAGTACAACACTTTATGAGGCAAAAGCAAGAGTAAAGTACAAGAGGAAAATGGTATTTAATAATATCAAGAAATTTAATTATGCTGGCTACACAATAACTCATTTATTTTCTTTTCTTTATTTTCCTAAGATATTTGCATTATATATAACCTATATTTTATTATAATTAGCTTTGAATGATTAAGAGTGAAGAATGCCTGCCGTTGTACTCCTTTAAGGCACAATACAGATATAACAATGGTTTTTCTTTTCTGTTTTCAGAGGGATGGTGAGAAGGGGTTACTATGTGTGCAGCAGTGTCCCTTTAAGTAATCTTTTTTTTGGCTGTGCATCCAGGGCAGCTAATAGTTTTATCAAATACCCTTCACAGCAAGATGACTGTTTCCATGGAAACTGTAGAGCAATCATCCATTATTCTTGCAAAGATTTCTCTCAGCTCTCACCTAAATACAGGTAGCTACTTTCTCTCAAACTACAACAGAACAGACAAATTCATTTTACAGGCAGTGTGACAACTCAACTCCAGAGCTTCCTATGGAGACTACAGGGAAAGTGAGGCCTACAACACAAATTCCAAAAGGGACATGCAAGGAAGCCATAAAGAAATTTTAAAATAGCCACAAATTCTGTCCACCTTATAGAGAGGATGGAAGATTCTTTCCTTACAACTGTCAAATGGAGAGGAGACAGAGTTGACCTGAGCTCTGTCACTTACCTCTCTCAGCATGTTGTTTTCTTTTTCCTTCTGTTCAAGAAGGCTTTCCAAGTGGTGCACGTGCATCTCTGCCTCAGCCAACCGCCTCGTTCGCTCATGATCCTCCTCAGTGGCTTTTGCTGACAGACCTTTACTCTGCAGCATCTCCAGAAGCTTTTTGATGGACTCGTCCCGCGCATTTAAGGTCTGTTTCTGTGTCTCAATGCGCAGTTCCATCTCTTCCAAGGTTTTACGTAGCAGGAAGAGCTCCTTGGCCTGGCGCTCGTGCTCTGCATGAAGCCGTTGGAAGTTTTCCTCCGTCAGCTCTGCCACGAAGGGCTCGCTGGTTCTAGTGCTGCTGTCCTGCTGGAACAGCTGGTTCAGGTCTCGCTGGATCCGAAGCTCATCCTGGAGAGCCTGGATAGTCATCTGCATATGCTGAAAGAACAAATAAATAAATAAAATCAGAGGATTCCCTCCACTGAAGAAATAAATAGACCAGTATGAGCCACATCAGTCCTCCTGAACTACCAACCAAAAGGCAACCACAGCACCAACAGACCAACATTATTTTTTTTAAAGCAGAATTAAGGTAGAAGTGGGTGATACTACAGAAATTTCAATTCCCTCCTTCTATGCCTGGCAGAAGTTGCTTAACACTTAGAAGATTCTTATTCGAGTGACTCTACCACTTCCATCAACTTGAGTGAGTCACTATTTCAAATGGGAAATGTCAGCAGGCATTTGTCAGTAAGCCGACATCTTAAAATACTTCTTTTTTCCAAATGTTCACCTACCCTATAGAAGAATTTTGCATAAAAGTCCTAGACTAGAATTACTATCTTGACAAAGCAAAGGGACAGGTGGCTATTAGAATTTACATACTCTCTAATAAAATGTAACCAGCCATGAAGGCTGCCAAGGTCTTCAGTACTAACACTACACATAGCACAAATTTCCCAGTTAACTTACAGAAGAAACTTCAGCATGTCAGGAAGAGCTACAACTACAGAAAACTGGATATATGCTGGCTGGGGAGAAGGGTCAGATGCAGGAAATAGCAACAGATCCTGTCTCAATGACTGTGAATACAGCAGGGTAATATAATGGGATAATATAATGGGACAATACAGGAGAAGCACAGTTTGTCTAGAAAAATGTCCTCACTTCCTATTTCAATAAACATGCTTTTTCTCCTCTGCAAGACAGAAGCATCAAGATAATAACAGAGAAGTTTGTCAGTGTGTTTGTCACACTGAACAAAGATTTGATTACCAGGAATGAGATGCACACCAAGTAATACATCTCTACTCCCTTAAGTGAGGCAGACACGCTTACAATTTAGTCTGAATGTGAACAAGTCAGATGGACTGATCCTTGGGGTCTATCTTTATATTGCAAAAATCAGTGTCTGCAATACAGCAGCTTCCCACATTCACTAGGCTAAAGTACTAGTTAGTATAGGTTATAATCTATTATTAAGTTTGACACAGTGATACACTGTTCAGGTCTATAATGGTGCCAAATTAATAAGTTTTATATAAATCCAAATACTTGATTCAACTCAAATACTTGTAAAAAAGAGGAGGTGTAAAAAGATTTGGGTTTAAGTATTACTTCAAAAATACACTTATCAAAATTCTTATGTGAAATGCTTTGAAGATGTTAAAAAGATGTCTGGACATGGCCCTGGCAACAGGCTCTAGATGACCCTGCTTGAGCAGAGGGGTTGGACAAGCTGACCTCCAGAGACCCCTTCCAGTCTCAACCACTCTGTGATTCTACAAAAACACAGCAGATAGTATTTGTAACACAGTAACCTGCACTTAATCTGTTTTAGAAACATAAAAGGTTAGTTTGGTTGTATAGAATTGTGCATAAAGGGAGTGCAATCCCATTTTCTTTAAAAAAGTCAGTACTTCAGACCGAGTACTTCCTCTCCTTTTGTGTTCTGGCCTAAGAAGAGCTTTTCAAAACCAAAGGTGCTGTTACACATCCAGCTGACATAAGTCCACACTGCCACTGAAAAGAACAGTCCAGCCAGTGGCTGTCACTGACAACTGGCCCAAAGCTTCACCTGGTTGAAAATCAGCCCCATCAAAACCAAACTAAATGTCTTTCCAGCCAGATCTCAGGTCCACATGACAGTGTGACTACACCAGTGCTGATCCTGGTGCAAAGTAGGGGTGGAAGGAGCTGGTAGAGAAGAAAATGGAACCATCCTTTATGGTATCAGCATAAACTGAAATCAGCTTAAATACACAGCTCTGTGGTTGGTGTATTGGTCTTTTCTTTGATTTCAGTAACACAATACTTGGCAGTTACTAATCCAGTAAATCAAAAACTACACTTCATGTTGTAGAATCAGTGTGACAACACAGCACAGTATATTAAGTGAGGGAGTAAGCAATTACTCTGTTCTAAAAGGTATATTGTGGATGCTCAGATTTATATTCAAGTAAGAGATAAAAAAATATCTGAAGAGAATCAACATAGATTTTAAGACTGTTTTTAGAAATCACTTTTTTTTTTTAATTAAAGATCTCAACTTTCAGTTATTGTCATTTATCCAAACTACAGTCAAAGTGAGAATGTCAGAACAACCTTCAAGCCTTATAACTGAGGCACTACAGGTAGGCAATCAAAACTACTACATCTGTTCAATTAATGTGTGTCAATTGAGCTGTAAGAGAAACCCTGCTGCAGTCATTTAAAGGTTTGCCTCGTCTGTACCTGTCCAACAGCAATAAAGCCAGTAGGACAACGACAGCAGTAGTGAGAGAATGCACTCAAATTTTGTTAAAATTAACAATAACTCCACTAAATAAACTTTACAATTCCACACGAGTTAATTCCATTTGTATTTGAGAAGCCCTACTTATTCACAGCCCAGCTGTGTGTTGTTCCTCCAGCTAACAAACAAATTCCCACATGCTTCCACCTGCCTCTCCACATACTGCCACTTCAGCATTTCCTTTCTCCCAAGCAAGAAAAAAGCTTCTTCTGAACAACCACATTATCTACTAAATGTAATTACTTCCTCTACTCAATGTTGTCTCGGAATCAAACTTGGGTTATTTATAAACATCAATGGACCAAATCACCACAACTAAATTCTTGTATTTTTATCATTTGATCTGCTGTGAAATGTCATTTCATGTTACATAGGCAAAAACTGTATCTCAGACCCACAGAAATTATTTCTCCCAAAGCTTGAAAAGTCTCCATGGAACTTCTGGGTCAATGAATCAAAACCTATTATAAGATTCAACACGTGATGTGTGAAAAAAATTATTACCAGTGACAAACAGGATTTATTGGTATCCAACAGTCTGTTAAGTAAAGACAAGGGAATTTGGAATTTGGAGCACCCCACAAAAATATTCAATTCAGTTTACCCAGGAAAATGAAGAGGTGGGGTGAGAGGAAAGGTTAGCATCGAGCTTATGAATAACTATCACTGTTCTCTGAATCACTGCTCAGTTGAGAACAAACTTCATTATGTGAAAGGTAACTGGAAAATACACCACAGAAAAAATTCTATGCTTTTCACACCCACTCTTTTCCAACATGCAGAATGTATGCAAAATGGGTTCTTTGCTTTCTGAAAGATTTTATGATTCTCACAATGATAGAACAATACCTTTTCTTAGCTGGCATCTTAACTACTTTTTTTAGTTGCTTGTCTTCTATATAATTTCAAAGAAAATGTCCTTTTCCCTCTGAAGGAGAACACAAGTCTTACTAGCTTCTCTTTTATTTCTTAGACTTCACTTTTAAAATGGTGATTTTTCTGGAAAGGCAAAATATTTTCCAGGCTCATGCAATACTAGCAACTGATGCTTAATCCTGTGTCTAAGACCCGATTGGAGACCTCAAGAAAACCTGAAAAATAACACTGAAATAGGCTTCTCTACAAATAAACACATAAAATTACTTTTAATACCACTGAGCTTTCTTATGTCGTACTCTACCGAATAAGTACCAATCATGCTTTTCTTAAACAGTTTAACATCAGTAACATAATTAAAGGCAAAGCAATTATGATGAACCTGTACTTTGCTTGAAGTTTATCACTCAGATCTTGAGGATTCCCTCTTACATTCAAGTAACAAAAGCTTTTCTTGAAGCCTCACTACAAATTACAACTACACCTGCAAATCGCAGAGATATTTTTGTGAGCACACTTCTCTAGTCCTGCTGGTTATGTCCAACATACTTTTCTCTTGACAGAGCTAAGCACCTTTAGGCTCACCTCAAACATAAATCCTAAAAGGGCACGGTGCAAACACAACTTCTTACACCAGGTGTTCCTCTGCCTGTATTACTTCCATGGGCCAACTTAAAGTTCATTAACCAGGCTCTACACACGGACAGAGTTTGACCTTCATTCAGTAGCCCAAAATTTACATCTCTAAGTAGATGAACATGATTCAATCATTCCCTCCACCTACCAGGGCTCAAATTCACATTTCACACACCTTGGTAGATGGGTTAGATGAGCTTCCAACCTACAGTATGACTACAGCCAATGATGGAGAAGTTCCTTGTATTTGGTTCACAAAGCACTCCTGCTGTTGCAGTCTCAGGATAATGCAATGTACCTACTGCTGTACTGGTGAGTTTGGGAACCTTGCTGCAGGCAGCTCTTTTCATCTCTCTCTGTTGAAGCTTTTCCATTTTGCATAAAATATTTAAAGATTCAGTAGGCCTGACAGAAAATATTAAAGAGAGCACAGCTTCTTATTCTAATTGGAAGAAGACATAAGAACAGAAAGACCTGAATAGCAATACTCCCAATTACCTTAAATGGTTATCATCTTACCATTCCAAAGGAAGTGGGGGATGAGCATCTTTAACATTCTCAGTCAGGAAAAGAAACTTCAGCCAAGACCTGTATTCTAACCCTACATTTTAGATCAAAAGGAGGCAGCCATTGCTACTACCAAGATTTTGGAAGAAAGGATTAAATTGTGGCATGCTTTTTAAATAAAAGGATTTCAATACTCATCTTTGCAAGACAGAGCTTGATTCATCAAGCTACAATGTTAAAGATTCCAATATGAATTTGTCCATTTGGTTTTGGTTGCCTGATTTAGGCTATTCATACTGCAGATACTGTACTCTGTACCTACCATAATCAGATATATAACTCATCCCATAATTTATTCAAGAAGTCTAAATGCTTAAATTAGAACTGTGGGTTCTGCAACAGAGGTGAGGCACCTAGACACCTAACATAACACTTCCATAGTCAAGTCCTCCTTAACCTCCAGGATTTAAATTCTAAATAGGTTAAACCGGGGAAATTACTTTAACTTCTTGAACACCAAGAAAAAATTCAGCATGTTCAAGAGATGCTTGTCAACAATAAGTAGAAAGAAAGAGAAGAATGTGCTCTTTCCCAGAAACAAGGGAAAACATAGTATGCAATTATGTGACACTGTGGCACAGAAATGTGTCACAATGAGGTGGGAAGCATTGTCACATTCTGCAAAACTCAACGACTTAAACATTCTCCTCTAACACTGGGAGAGCGCTGAAGATTTGTAATCACAAGCAAGAGAATATGGTGTGATGGTGAGGGCAGGGAGAAGAAGAAGGTCTTACTAGAATATTTAGAGGTGTGTTAAAAAAGCCTCAGCCAGTGAGTTCAAACTCTTACTCCTCATCTTCAGACAACCCTAATGAGGCTCCAGTCAGGAAGTAGAAAGCTATTCCTGGGTGGATCTCTAATAAGATATTTTTACAGAAAGGACTGAGAGTCTGCTTTGCACAAATATCTAAATATTGACTGGCTGCAAAATTTAAACCTACGTATCATACACCTCAATATCATAAAGGAAAGATGGTCAGGGTCTTTACCCAAATCAGCCAAGAGATGCTTTAGCACCTTGAGCATCCCTAACCAAGTCTGTTTCCTGATCAGGGGTAATCTCACCTCACTCTTTGCTAATTATTAACCAGAAATTCCTAATAAAAGTTCTGCTGAAATCAAAAAATTTAGAAAAAAATTCTTATAAAAATTAACAAACTTAGATAATGAGAATTTCCTGGTCACTTCTACTGTTAACCTACAAAGCCAGTACATCCTATACTGAATGACAGCTTCATGATGCACATGTACTTCCCAGTTTTCTGAAAATTTGCTCAGTGATCAAGCTGTTCTTCATAGAGAAAACACTAAGTGCTTGGAAACACACAGGACAGGTGTGCTGGTTTTGGCTGGAGTAGAGTTACTTTTCTTGACAGAAGTTGGTTTGGTGCCATGTTTTGAATTTGTGACCTAAACACTGTGATAACATGGGGATGTTTCTGTTACTCCTGAGCGGGGCTTACATAGTGTCAAAGCCTTTTCTGCCTCTCACCTCACCCCATCAGCTCATAGGCTGGGGTGCACAAGGAGCTGGGAAGGGGCACAGCCAGGACAGCTGATCCCAACCGACACAAGGGATACCCCAGCCCATATGATGTGCTTGGCAACACAAGCTGGGAGAAGGAGGAGAGGAGGACATTTGATTTATGGCATCTGACATCCCAAGTCACCATCCCACGTGATGGAGCCCTGCTTTCCTGGAAATGGCTGAACACCTGTCTGATGATGGGAAGCAGTGAATGAATGCCTTGTGCTTGCACATATGGCTTTTCCTTTACCTGTTAAACTGTCTTTATCTCAACACACAAGTTCTCACTTTTACCCACTGGGGGAAGAGTGAGTGAGTGGCTGTGTGGTAGTTAATTGCTGGCTGGGGTTAAACCACAACAAGATGTTTCCTTTTTTTAATTATATATCACGTACTTCTCTATTTATTTTTCAGGATCCAACCCAGGGATAAAAATAGTTTTAAAAAAGAGACATATGTAATTTGTTAATCGACGAAAAACTGGGTTTTGGTAGATACCATTTACAGCTAATCTTTCATTAAGCCAATTAATTTTGCAGCTGGGAAAAAAAGACAAGCTTTCAGCTACAAAAGCACATTCAGGTCTGAAATGTGCTCGTACTACCTACAAACACTGCCTTACTTTTGTCTTTAGTTCATCATGACTACAATGCCACTACTCCGGAAAGATACAATAATTAGGATATATTTTATTTCAGAAGGACAATTCAGTAAGGCCTACACCTTCAAATGTACAGCACCAGAAGATGACAGAACTTAGAGGTGCTTTTCTTGCCAGCAAATCTGCATGCACAATCACAAACTTTTGCATTATGACAATAAGTCTCATGTTTTTTACAATGAAAGCATTTCAAACATTCGTAAGAGGATGAAGCGCACTGAGCTCCAAAGAGACCACATGCAAAATGTTAGAACAGGATTTAGTCACTCTGGGAAATCACTCCCTCCCATTCTCAAGGAGTTAATGTGCTGGCAGCGTTTCTGGGAAATAGATTCTGCTGAATGCACCACAGAAGCAAAGGCCTGGCTGTCCGAGGGAGTCCCTGCTGACATTCAGCTGCAGCCCACGCAAAGACACTGAAAAAAGGGCTAATGTCAGGTGTCCTGCAGGGCTGAGATGAAACAGAACTTGCTGATTCCAGAAATGCTACATATTCCCTGTAAGGTGGATCAGGGGCTTCAAAACTCTTATTTAAATGGAAATGAGTGGGCGATTTTTATAATGTTAAGCTCAGATACAAAATACTGCTATGATTTTAATAGGATTTCATGTGTGAGAGTCAAAGAAAGAGACCTGTATTTTAAAGACAACCATCACATATTGCATTATCTCTGAGACAGCAGAAGGGCAAGATGGTAAAAAAGTGCTATAGATAAAGAGCTTAAGTTGTCAGTAATACATCTGTCAGCTGAACTAGACTTGCACAAAATGACTCATTTAAGGGGGCAGCAAGCAGTAGCCCAATTCCTTCACCTCTCTTTGTACAAACCTCTCCCCTCCCCAAAAAAAAACCCCAACAAACCCACGAGCAATTCGACAGGAATGAATTTAAACTCCTATTAAACCCGTAGTCACAGAAAAAACAAAACTGCAATGCAATCACCTCATACTAAACGTACGGGTACATCCATAGAAAGGCTGCAAGGTAAAACAGAGTAAATGCAGTACAACAGCTATGCAGTGCTGGGTGTCCACGTGAAAGATTTTTACCTATACTAAACATGAAGCAGCTTATCTTACAAAGAATAAACCTAAGCTGTTTTTATGGTCAAAGGATAAAGTATGAATATAGACAGTTTCTATAGAATACCTGATGCACAGTAAAAGCATCGCTTACCACGAAGAGATCCGTGCACATACCTGTGTGCTAAGAATAAAAATTCTGATTAAGCAGAGGGAAACCTACCAAAGTTCTGAAAAATACCAGTTTATCAATTTTTGAACAACAAATACAATTCTGACAGTTCTCCAGCTTCCTAAGGGAATTTGAGCTCTGTGGCAGATACCAGAAATGGTCTAGTAGGCAACAGCATTCAAAGGAAAATTGTTTCTGAAGTCATATCAGTGAGTCCCAGCTACCATGTGTTTACATTTCCAAGGGTACTTCTACATTAGTAGTTTACTGTGCTTCAAAAGCTTTTTCTCATGCAAATCTTGCTAGAATCTACATTTCACACCCTTTGAATATCAGCAGGCTATGATCCTGGAGCTAAAAAAAAAACAGATTCTTTTTAAGTGCTCATCTTTCTTGAGAACAGGCATTTTGGGATTAGGGCAAATGTTTAGAATTTCTCATCGGAATCAACAATTTACATACTGATTTTAACCTCTATTTCCCACTAGGCTGTCCAAATTGGGTTAGCATTACACTACTTAAATATCATGTTTTATTTATATACAAACATGAGCTTTGATTTTTTGTTCTTATGCTGCTAAAGAGACAGGAGTCCTTTCCCAGATGCAGTTTCGTACATTGCAGTAAGACAACTCTTTTTAGATTGTCTCCCATGTTTAACAAGCATAAGCTTCTTTTGTCACAAACTGTGTTGATAAAATGGATCCTCATGTACCAGGTTTCTGTTAAAAACAAACAAACAAACAAAAAAGCCAACATACAAACATCAGACAGATCCAAATTCAGGCCAGCCATGATAGAACTTGCAGAATTCAATTCTCATCCCATTTTGCATGTGCATTCAACACACCCAATTTCATCCATGGTACAGAATACTTCTAAACGTTGCATCTGTGAAATAGGTTCTTAGGTGCCACATTCAGCTTCTGTGAACCTCTCATCCCATGAAAGCAATTATAAATTATTATGGCACTTAAGGGAAAGAGAATTTTAACATTTATATATGTATAAAATCCAATATTTTCAAATTAATAGCATCTACATGAAACATGACTCATTTTGTTAATACATTAGGAGCTTTTCTGCAAAACCGCATTATTAGTCACCTCAATTAGAGAGGTCAGCAAATACATCTTTCCATTAGCTGACATAAGGAATCAATTCAAGATAAAAGGTGCTCTGCTACAGAACCTTTGATCTTGTGTTCAGTATTTTCCAAGATATGAGCCTACATTTGCAATATGCTCTAAAAGGGAAAAACAGCTGATGATTTCTAATGAGAGAGTACTATATGAAAAATCGATGCACAAGAAAGCTGTTTACTTTATCCACATCACTCTTGCCACTCCCCTCCCTCAGATTTAAACTTTGTTCTATACTGGTTGGTTTAGAGAGATTACAGTATAAATCTCAACGCACGCATGCATGGGGTTCCACAAGAATATTTTGCATAAACCCAACATCTCTCACGTGAAGACTATAAAATATGGAGTAGGTTGGATCTTTTTGAATAGTTCAAGCTTGTGACTGCTGAGGACTGAAGAAACAGTCACAATCACTTTATGTATGTGATACATAAAGTGACAGTATTTCAACTAATTAGTTGTTATGTAAAACGGAGAGCTTTTCAACTTCTGCTTGCCCACAGCACTACAACACTGTTCTTCCTGTCCATCTGGAACAGCATGCTTCACTTGCATTCAACAGTGGAAGATCTCATGAGCTCCCCAATGCTCAGAGATCAATGAACTGATGACTATAATGTTCTTCTCACACTTGTGCTCCCAGAAATTGAGCTACAGTCCAGATAAGATATTTATAAGCCACATCAGCCTGGACTATCAAACCTGGACAGCGGTTCACCAGCAATTTGAAAACACTGCAATTTACTGACATTTTGTTTGCTGGTTATTTTAAAACGTTTTCTTGAGCAAGAAAAGCATCAGATGACCAGATATGGCCATATGTGAGAAGACAGCACATAGGACTTGATCTTGTGAAATAACAAACAGAACATGTGATATTCAGGATCTCACACACAACATATGGTTGTACTGTGACACATGGGAAGTTCTGGCCAATGGAGTCTTTGCACAATGTTCAGTCAAGACAGGGAGATAACCACCAGCAAAAACTGCCTCTCAGCTGCACAGGTCAGGTGTACAGTGAGGTTTTGCCAGACTGCTTACAGTTTTCCTTGTGATGATTAGATGGTAACCTTGCAAGGCAAAAATCATCTTAGGGAGATGATTGGAGTGCAGAGGCCCTGTATTGTTCCATAACTCATCCCACTGTTTCACAAGAAGATGGAGCCAATTTCACTATGTCACAATAATGCTTCTTTCTTTGTTTGTCCATAGTCTCTCCCACATGCCTTCCTAAATGCTTTCTATCCCCCCCACAATTTTAAGTATTGCATCTTCTCACATTTACTGTATCATCAACTCTTCAGGAAAAAAAAACAACAAACAAGCTCCCTGGAAAAGTATTTGCAAGTGGTTGTCTTGTTTTAAGCCACAATAAGGAAGAACTGTAGACTGTCATACTATATTGGCCCGAAATCCAGAAGGCCCAAAATGATTGTTGAAACAAGAGCAGTGCCCAAGTATATATCATCAGCCAATGTAGAGGACTACAATACGTGTAATGCTATAGACAGAAAAAAAAAACAAAAAACAAACCAAAACCAAATAATTCATTTTCTCTTCTTGAGGTCAAAAGTATGGGCTTTTTAGAGTTATCAACGCACTGCATACAACCACAACAGTCAATCATTTTAAATCTATCCTGAAAGATTAGAGTTTGAAGATCTCACAAATGAGGCAAGTTCTTGCCAAATGGAAGATATGCATCCTTCCATCTCCTCAACTTTTTTCATTTTCTTTGAAATGCAAGGAGGAAGAAAATAGAAACCTGTTTGTAAAAAAATTTGCAAAAGCAGCAATCATCAATAGAACTCTACTAAGCCTTTTCAAACCTCTGGCTTTTGACATGATACATGGTATCTCCTCAGCCCTCTGCCATGAAATATTGGCTACACTCACAAAGGAACAGACTTGAAAATGTTCTTTTCTGGATACATCAAGTGTCTTACGCCAAGTGCTGTTTTGGGAAGACAGGCAGTTCAAATGCATTACTGGAATTTCAGGATGAATTTAGAATATGGCTGCAGCAATCATTGTCCCTGTGAAAGAACATATAAAAAAACCTCTGATCGAAATGTTCTGGCACTTATCCTCATGCTGAAATGACAGCAGCACCTTTGACAGCAAAGCAGAACACAGCACATTACACTGCGTTCTAAAGGAGCTTTGTGTGACTTCTAAGAGGCAACACAATTGCCCCTTGAGGAGGTTGAAGAGAAAAGTGACAAAAAATATCAAGAGGAACCTGGATAGCCCTGGAAATGGGAATGTCTAGCACAGCCCACCTGAATAGGAGGCATTCAAATTTCTGCTAGATGTACCATGACAGTGATCGATGCCAGGCTCAAGTACTGCTTTGCAGGTACAAAACTGAGTATTTTCATTACTAAAACCTTTACTAGACCCTAGAACATGATGAAAATACCTAAACAGAAAAGTTTTCCCATTCAGAAGAGTGGTTCTTTCCCACAGACATCTTTCTGCTAGGTACGAGGATTTTCAAAGCGAGAGGCAATTCCATTTGGCAGCAGTGCTCAGTCACCCACCACTAAACCCATCAGGTGCAGTAAGTTGGATTCTTAGTAGGCATCAAAAATGCATCTGTTCAGAATGTGAAACAGATAAAGCTAAAATGAGTATCTGCCATAGGACTGACAGCTAGAATGACTTGTGTCAGTGAAAGGCTTTAATAATGTCTTGTCTAAACTTGCACATCACTCTAGGAATCGACGGAATAGACAGAAGGATATAAAGCAGACATGAGTTCATTGTAATAAACATAAAACTATCCAACACCAAATAGTCTGGTATTGCCCATGGATCAAAATGGACACTTGGTATAGCCTGTGTTGGTAAAACCATGTAGGGTAAATCTCCCACTGAACGAATACTGGCTCTTAATAAATCCTTCCAGGAACCACTTACTCATGTATTACTACTATATGGTCATTAAAGCAATTTTTCATGCCGTTAGGCTTCTTGCAGAGCAATGACTGAACTCCCTTGCTTCTTTATATACCAGACTGAGAATACATAACTGTTCAAAATCTGCAATAATATAGACAGAAACGCTGTGAAATAGAGTCTTTTGGTTCTGGTTCATGTGCATTTATGTACATTATCTTGTAACCAAGTGCTCTGCATTTAAAATCTATTCAGAGAAGCATCATAATCTGCTGATACATCTGTATGAACAACTGTCAAGACACAGAGGAGAATGGAATTCCCTGTTGTGAGTTCAAGGCATCAATCCTTGAATCTAGCAAGAGCTTAAGCTTGTCTGAACATAGTAATCTCAGAGCTACATGTTTTATGAGAGTCTGTTAATTCAGAACTAAAAAAAAAATACTGAAAAGGGCTTATAGCATTGAAAATCTGGAATACTCATTTGTCCAGTGTTAGACAGATCATTTCAGGGAAACAGAACAAGTTGGCTCTGAAGACCCAAATTCAACTCATCTCTTGGATATGTTCTGGGACCTAGAAAGAATTAAGGAAAGGATTCTTTCTTTAATCCATCTCAGTTCAAGGCTGAAGGACCAGTGATGATACTTATTTAAATGTAAAGTTCAAGGCACACTTTAGAACCACTCGCTGTGCTTTCCCAGAGAAATAAATCCATACATGAAATCAAAGTTAAATGCAGCAGGGTTTAGCTCTTCCTTTTCTCACTCAAATGGATGCCTAGATTAGCTTTACTAGGCAGTTCGTACACCTAATTAACACAGAAACCCTGAACACATTACTAAGAAACCAATTCACAATCCTGGATTTCATAATCCCTGCATTCCTTTTAGATTTTACCTAACATTAACATGTCTTACTCATCATTAAAACTGTCTGTTGGTAACACTGTTTTGAGATACTTTTGCTATGGAGATTGATGGAGCAGGAGCACAAGCACTGTTCTCGTCTATTCTTCCAGTTTCAGGGCATGAGGAGGGAAGAAGCAGGAAGAGTCAGCAGATCAATACCTGGCTCTCAGCCCGGTGTCACTGGCAGGATTTTGCAGTTTTTAATTATAGGTCAGTTTACATGACAGCAGGCCTGCTGGCAATAGCCAGGGTACACCTGTCTCAAAGGGGAAAAAGGATCTTTGCACAGGAGCTCGCATAGCTCATTGAGAGCTTTAAATTAGGGGGAAGGAGATAAAACCAGGCTCACTAGAGATAAGCTTGGGGCAGCATGCCAGCATTCCTGGGACAGGGTACCAGTGAGGTCCTTCTGTTTGCCATGTCAACAGAGGTACTGGATGGAGATCCATGCAGCACACAGTTATTGATGTGTTAGAAACCATGAAAGCACCTGAGAATGACCACAGAGGAATCAGGGTTGGCGCGTGCTCAGAGAAGAGCAACAGAGCTGGTGAAGGGTCTGGAGCACAAGTCCTGTGAGGAGCAGTTGAGGGAGCTGGGGGTGTTCAGCCTGGACAAAAGGAGTCTCAGAGGGGAGACCTTATCATTCTCTACAACTACCTGAAAGGAGGGTATAGTGAGGTGAGGGTCAGTCTCTTCTCCCAGGTAACAAGCAACAGGACAAGAGGAAATGGCCTCAAGTTGTGCCAGAGGAGGCTGGATCTCAGATATTACAAACATTTCTTTTCCACAAGGGTTGTAAAGCACTGGAATGGGCTGCCCAGGGAAGTGGTTGGGTCACCATCCCTGGAAGTGTTTAACAGACATGGAGATGTGCCACTTAGGGACATGGTTTAGTGGTGGGCTTGGCAGTGCTGGGTAAGGTGTGACTCAATCATCTTAAAGGTCTTTTCCAACCTTCATGATTTTATTCTATTCTATGATTGTCACCAAACAATTTACAAACTCAGGACAGAAATGATGTGCCTCAACTTCCTGAAGACTCAGAGATGCTTCTCCCCTCTGATCAGAGCCACAAGCCACCTAACCTAACCTAACCTAACCCTGTCCTAACTGCTTGGACAAACCTCCAATGTCCTCATAGTCCTGTTAATGCAGCTGAAGTCCATACATGCAATTTCTAATGGTTATTTCTGACTGATGAGCACAGACCAGAGAATTATTTAAAATTTCAGGACTGTTGGTAGCAGTGTTGGGGGAAAAGTGGGGCTTGTTTTAAAGGTTTTTTTAAGAACCTTCTGTTTACAAATATACCCTTCTTGGAGAACAATTTATTAGAGAACCACTTTTTGTCTTGCTTTATGGGCTTTGCTACTGAAAGCAGACATCCATTTGTCACCTTGTTCTGCCACAGATTAACCGATTGCTGTTTATGTCTGTATCCCCAAACAAAAGACTTCAGATCATTTTCCTAAACTGATAACTGCACATATAACAGTTACAAACTCCAACTGCCAGGAAGGTGAAAAGCTAATCTATGTAGTTTTAGGATTATCTTCTGGTCAGCCCCTGGCTATGACACAAAGATAGACAGTAAAGCCTGATGGAAAATCTTTCCGCAGAGAGCACATTTCTCTCATCACTTTCCAGAACAGCAGAGATAATGTTGTATAGGAGGCAGCACCGAACCGGGAAAATTTAACTTTGGTGTCTAGCACAAAATCCCCAGAATCTTGTTCTCCAATGAAGTCAGAACTACACACCAGTTCAACAAATGGACAAGAGAAATTCTTCATGTCCCCAAATATGTCTCTATTTCTAGCTATGCACACAAAAAATATTTACAATTTTATCTTTTTTCTATATTTTGATTGAAGTTAAATTCTATTGGTTTTAAATAAATTTTACTTGATTGTCATAAAAGAACACCTCTTATGTCTGTACTTCACATTTCAGATTCCATACCTTAGTCATATCATTTTTTTTACCTCATCTGCATCCCTACATCACAAAATAAAAGCTACTTTTAAAGTTCTGCATTCCTCTGCAGGCATGCTTTTGGGGTTGGGTTTTTTGGTCACAATTAGTAATTTGTTCACTTTTTTAATTCGGATTTTGTTTTCTGTGGAAAACCTCATTAAAATCCTAAAATATAACATTCAATAAATGTAAAAGGACACCTGGTATTATGATTTATTACGCTAAAAATAAAACCCCATTATATGATTATTTTTACCAGAAAAGGACAGAGCAGCTCTTGTTCATTAACCTACTACAAACAATGCAAGAAAAAACACTATGGCAATTTAACTGATTTAATTTAAGTAAAAGCAGTTGAAAAAGTAGCTAGTTATTAAATTACTTCAAGCCTTACACAGAATAGGTGGAAAAGAACTACTTGAACCAGTGAAGAGTGATTTATAAACTCAAATCTTAGCTACTGTCAGAAGAATAGAACATATAATGGGGACTAAAACCATAACAAATTTAATCCTTCTCTGGTCAAGATTAAAATAATTTTTGTAAAAGCTCTGCAGAACATACAAGCACATAACACCATTGCATTTCTATTAGTCAAAAATCACGATCCTATCACCTTTTTTACCATTGCTTTCCTCGAACCCAGATTATCAATCCTTTCTGTCATGTTTATGGATGTGCTGGGATAACAACCAGAATAATACACCACCAGCCCTTAAACACAACCACAATATAAATAGTGAATCAAACTGTTACAGCAGAAAAGGATTGAGAGCAATAAATAATGAATGAATAAAGACTTTCAAGAAAGCATTACCGTTCTCACGGTCTAAAGGGCTGAGCACAAGATTTGTATGGAGAGGTGGTAACTCGACCAGCTGATAAACAAAAAACAGCCTTCAGAGCACACCAGTCCTTCTTTAGGTTTTGCTGGTTTTGTATTAAATCTCTGAAACTATAAAGCAGCAAATAATAAATACGGTGAATTAATCTTACGTACTTTAAAAGCAATATTTTATCTAGTCTATGATTTTTAGAATTCAGTACTGGTTTACTGCATATTCTATTTTTTCCCATGCCATGCCCACAGACAATTCTATCTCAGAGGAGCCAGTCAGTGCAATGAACTCCCTCCATAATATGCCCCCTTATCTACAGCCACCAGCCACATTTTTTTCCTACTGAAAACTCAGTAACATTACTCAGAGCAAAATTTCTCACTTTCTTCTCAACTTGAAAGTTGCTGCTTCTGTCACCTTTCTTCCCCTTAAAAAGAGGTTTTAAGTCCCAAAGTTTGTTTACTCTTGTCTTGGCTACATCATCTAATTTAGCAAGATGTTTTACTTCTCTACAAGCCTTCCTGTGGTCATCAGACTGTACTTGGAGATGTTTCTTCCCCTCAAAAAAAGGGAAGGTACTGTCATATAGATCATCAGAACATTTAATTGTACATCAAAAAAGTTGTGCTATGGTAGCACAGACATGAGTACTATAACTTAATGGCAATCTCTAGAAACTCTTTTAAAGAAAATACAATAGGACAAGCCTGTTGGTAATATGAGGTTTCTATATGAGTTCTCTCTCAGAAAATAAATTTCCTTGAAACAAATCTGTGCATTACTGATGTAACAATGAACAGCACTTAGACATAATGGTGCCTAGACACTAAACATACCTTAATTTTCCCAGAAGACAGTCTGAGAGCCTTACTGGAACATTTGATAATTTATTTTGAGGAAGAACTTAACCCTCAAAATCTATCTGCATCATTCTCTTTGCAGCAGAAGTACCCGTGACTCACTGTTGACACCAGGCAGTGGCAGGATACAATAACCTTCCTGTGCCTCTCAACTGCTGGGACTGGCAGTGACTCACCACCAACTTCACTCAGGCCAAGATTTCCTGTGATGCAGCTTCTGTTTGCTGAGGAAAGCCTTGCTTACACTTTCACACATCCAGCATCCACAAACAGGTAATAAAGATGATACCCCATATCCTGCCTCTGTTACATAAAAGCAACTGTAGTTATTCACCCCAAACAAAAGCCTTAGCTATATTCTGACACTACTAAAATTAACAGAAAATGTGATTCAAGTCTTCAAAAAGACAATTATGTAAAATCAGTCTGACAAAAAAAAAATTCCCTTTATTACCTAGAAAAAAAAGCAACAAAGGAACCTTGATCCCTTCATAATCAACAGAAGATCAATTTAAATATATAATATAAATAGATAACAGCTGAATAATGAATCCAAAGCTGAACCAATGACTTCATTGATCCACTGAATCCATCTACTACTTTCTGAACACCGCTACAGAAGTGAACACTAAAATTTATGAATAAAGCATTTCCTTTCCCAAGATACAAATAACAAAACTAGAAATAAAAGTAAAATCATTTTCTGCAAATCAGCATAGAAAAAAATTACACTGGCAAAACGTGATTTTGTAAAAAAGTTCAAAAAATTTAAAATATTTAACATATACATTTGACAAAAATGCAAAACTTTGGAAGCAGTTGTCTTACATGAAACAAGGCAGTTCATTATCCTCAGTTCCTGCTTACCTACTAAACCTTAAGAAACAAAGTCCTACATGTGTTTCAGTCTCACCATATATTTTTGAAGTATCTGTAATATAAGCACATTGTCCATGTGTAAGCAGTGCTCCTCACTGGCAAGACTGGTTATAAATCAAAAGAAAAAAAAAATAGAGAAGAAGCAAGTTTGTGAAGCAAGTTTCTTGATGTCAGTATTAAAACCAACTCTAGAAACCACCAATAAAGCTCCTGAAAGAAGAGAAGCATTCTTTTATGGGAGATAATGAAAAAAGTTCCTACATAGGTCCAGAAAGGACCTAAACAGTATTTACAAATTACTTTTTTTTTCCCAAGGCTCTTGATTATACTGAAAAATCAACAAGGAACATCAGCCTCACATTGGACTTCCCAATTCCAGCTGCCTTACCCAAATAAATCTCAGTCGTAATTCCTACCACTCTTGAATGGGAGATTTCAGTAACTCCTCTTTTACTCACAATGAGTTTAGTTAACTACATGTGTCAGTAAGAACTGAGACAGCCAGATCATCCATTTCCATCTATTTACAGAATGATCTCAGAAAACTGCCCATAGTCAGTTTAAGAGAAGAAACATCATCATTCTCACAGTTGAACCCTCAGATGAGTGTCCAGTGAGTATAAAGACACGAGTTCAGTATTCTTCTATCTGATTCTGCTCTGTCAGGGAAGAGGCAAAGGCCAAAATATCCTGCCACTCCTTGTCAGGAAAACTGTATCAATACTAAAATTTTTATTTAATAGCTACGCCTTCTACTAGCGGGAAATTTCTTACACTCCTTGCCAACAGGCTCTGCATGTAAAGTTTAAGAGATGACTAATCCCCATTAGCAACATTTTGCACAGAATTACTGTCTAAACACTCTAGGCAGAGTGTTAACCCTAACAGAACCTCCTAACCACCTGCCCAATAGCTCCAATTCCACCACTTGCTTTATGAAGGACCTTCACACTCCTCCCAGTCACCACTTTCAGCTCAATCATGTGAATATCCTACTTTAAAGAGATACTGTAAAAATAAGGGTTCCATACAAGTAGGTAACATATATAGGAGGGAAATGTAATTACAGACTGAATATTTCAAATACTCTCCATTCATAAAGTTCCTGTTCTCTTTAAATGTTCATTCATGTGTATCATTAAACTAAAGGTGACTGCATGCACTACCTACATAATGCATGGATTATCAAAAACCTCAAAGACTGTGGGAAGTTACAGCTTTTATGTTGCCTGAACACTTCTATTAGTGTCATGCTTAACAAATGTATGAATGGAAGTCCACTTGCAGTTCTGTGGGTTTCCCAAAGGATAATTTCTCTGACATGCTACAGATAGAGTTTGTCCCCAAATTAGAAATTTCTCCCTCTGCTCTGTGACAACATGTTCTAATGACCCAGAAGAACAGTCTCTGAGGAGGAACTGTCAAACTCAGAGTGCTTCCACCGGGAAAAGAACAACCAAACAAAAAGGCATGTTTTCAAAAAGATCAAGTTGTATATAAATAGGATGATGAAAGCTCATTAGAAGGTAGCCCCTGCAATACTGTCTCTGGTAAGGATGAATGGGATATTTTGATAAAGGCAAAGGAAAATCCTTCACAAAAAATGCAACTCAAACCACTTGGGTTTCAGGCTCCAGATATGTAAAAAGTTCAACTATATACTGAAGGAACGAGGCAGTGGGGAAAAGAGGATCAGTTCTCAAGTGCCCAAATTTCTATAGTGTTGCCTGCTGAGACAACAGCTATTAAGATACTCACTTCTGTGGACAGATAAAGAGAGGAAGACCATAACCTCAAATGGTTAGTCAATTCTTTCATGATCCATTGTGTGTTTTCATTGCTGTCTTGTGGTATCCACAAACTAATAGCACAGGACAGAATCACAGCATTGTCAGGGTTGGAAGGGACCTCTAGAGGTCTAATTCAACCCCTCTGCCAAGGGAGGGTCACCTGGAACGAGTCCGGGGTGGTTTTGAATACCTCCAGAGAGGGAAACTCCACAATTGTTACAGTCCTGTCATCCTCAATGTAAAATTCCTCCTCCTACTGAGGTGGAACTTCTTGTGTTTTAGTTCATGGCCACTAAAACTTTTTTAGAATACAAATATCAAAGGTTAGTTATTTACTCCAAGCCTGGAGTAAGCTGAATTCCATCTGGATAGTAATCAAGAGTCAGCAATCAGTTACATTCATTTACCACAATACAGATATTTGTATCAAATACATTTGCTCATGAATAAATTGAGTTAAAAAGTTCAGAGCACGGAGACATTTATTAGGTGCTAAATTTCCAAAATACATGTAGGGAGGAGTACCTCTTACTGAGTCAATCAGTTGATCAATCATTCCAGAACAAGAGACAAAATCTCGTCTAAAAAGCAACACATCCTCAGGAAAATGAATGGTGCTTATTTTAGTTAGAGCAGCAAAACTTCTAAAGAAGTTCTAATTAAATTTTTGAATGAGCGAATCAGCAAAGGGAAAATTTCCATCTGTCTGGGCAGCAGAGAAGACTTCTACAAAGCTCTCAATCATAAAAACTGATGCTGCACCAAGATTAATTTCTCCTTAGTGCATGCAAACTGAGGCATGGGGGATGCACAGATAAACTACCCAGTGGAAGCACATCTCACCAAGAGGGAGGTCCTCAATGTCCCAGCTGCATTTCTTGGCCAAGGAGGTGTAGGGTAGAAAAGCTTTCAATTTTGGCACAGACAGATTAAGAAGGTTTTTCTTCTAATTCTCTTCTAATTCTGCTCTTTCACAAGCCATTTATAATGGCATGAACGTGCACTGACAAGGCAGAGGGTTGGAAAAAAACATCTTCCAACAGCAGTGATAACAACAAAGGCTCTTCAGCACATGACACAGCAGGAAAAAACCTTCCTAAATAGACACCAAAATTTCCTAAGCACTGGTCAGAAAGACTGTGAAAGAACACTTGTAACACAAGAATGAGAGAAAATGGTTGTTAAAAGAACCTGAATGTAGCTAACAGGCAAATGTTTCAGAAATTAGCTTTAAAATCATGCAGATGGTTTTAAATCATCAGAATAACAACAGACCTGCCTAGAAACCCTAAGAAAACCTTATCACTTCATGTGACACCTATGTAAGCTTTCCTGTAATTCATAAAGAAGAAAGAAGGAGCCTCTCTGGAATTCTGAGAAAATCCTACTATAATTCTGAGTAAACACACTATGAGATGCAGATATTCTACCTTTGGACAGCCTTTTGCAATCCAAGTTCCAAAAAGTGAAAGCTGTTCATAAAAGCTACAGGGAAGACATCTGCATGAAGAGATGAAAGTTCCAAATCCATGAGTATTCCTCAGTCATGCCAATGTAGCTGAAATCACATCAGACAAACTCTGCATTTCCTTCTGCAAACCCCCCTGTGCCTGCAGAAGATCGATGCATCAGCTGGTCAGCTCCACAGAACAGACATTCCAGACAGCCCTGAAAACAGATTTGCTGTGGAACAGAAGGATCGATGTTATTCTCCTGGATTTTAAAGAGGCTGATCTCAGGCCCTCCCTAAATGCCAAATGGAAAAACAAACAAACAAAAAAAAGCACCCAGTACCTGCATCCTGAAAGCCTCAGCCATGATGGACCACCTGAAATGTCTTATCATACAACAAAGTTGCTCAGTGTTCCCTGCAAACAGACTGCCAACCACTAGTTCCAACTACAGGTAAGTCAGAAACAAGTGAACCTCCAAGTGTTCTAAGGGGGAATTTCAATTCTCTTTATTTACCGAAATTGTTTTAGTCCTATTAAGTAATCACCTACAACTGATGCAGAGAAACCCTTGGAATGTTTTCTAAACTCCTTGAGAACATGAGGCAAGGATCTTTAGCACACCAAAAGTCCCAAGTACTATGACCTGACCTGGCAGGAGGTCAAACTGCCTGTTTCTTTGACACCAGTAAAACATGGTATCCTTTTGCCAGGTGTACAGTGTGATTCTGACTGTCTGGTACTTCTGCAGACTGACAGGTGGGGTCCACTGAAAGGGAGGGTAAGAAAGAAGCAGGATGTTGAATGCATGACTCTCAGCATCCAGCAGACAGGAATTCAAGATAAAGGCATCTCAGCCAGAAACATGACTAATCAAAAGTGACTGCTGAAGGGGATAGAGACTGAGGCAAAATGAGTCATGTGCTTCCCAAAACATGCCAATGAGGGAACACAAACTGAGCAAGTGACTGAGTTGTAACTGGTAGCCTGCATATAAATATCATCAACAGATGATATTCGGACAAACTGTGATGTCTGCCCAATATTTAAGAGATTGAAGTATAAAATAAGGCAGGCTCCTCTATGCAGTAGGCTGCATGGCAATATCTGCCCCATCTAAAACTGCTTCATGAGAGCAAACCTTCAGCTTGGGCTTATTTATAAGGAGCTTTCTCAGCAGGGGAATCATCCAGGAGTGCTTTGAGTTGATCCAAGTGAAAGTAAATATAAACAGGTATCCACCTGTATCAACAGCACCTGTATCACTTCATTCAAGATAACTGGAAGAAGAGATGCAAAAAGACAGTAGGAGACTCAGGTAAAATATCTATGCCTTTAGTGAAAGGAAAACCCCAGTGCTCCAGGGCAGAGGATAGTCTAGAAATACAAGGTAGCTCATATGCAGTGGGAAGCCACTACTTGGCAAAAGCAGTAGCTTTGTACTTTCGATCATCCTTCCTCTGCGGCAGCCATAAACAGAGCTGAAGTCTTTCAGGATGGAAGGATCTTCTCCTGATGCCCTGAATCAAGCAAGTCATGGGAACAAGATAGTATGGAGAGACTGTCAGAGCACTAACTTCATGCTGGACTCATTGTCTACAAGCTGGAGGAGAAATCACGAGTTGAATGTTTATGTACATCTCGAACATTAAAGATCACTCTGATTCAAGGCCAAAGCCGATGGATGTGTCCAGAAAATAATTAAGGAGTTTCTCCCTCTTTACTTGAAAGGCATTAGACTTGAAGCCTTTGTAAACCAAATACTTCCTCAGGGATCTGGTCCTCCAATAAAACATAAGTATTTGACATTCTTGCTGGGCACAATTGATGCCATTTAAAATAAGTCAGCTTCAGGAAATGAGACAGACACATAAAAGGAAAGAGAAATAATTACTTAAAACCAGCTAAAAGGCATAAACACATGTCTATGCAATGCAAGATGTTGCTCAGCCCCGTGCCACTGAAGATACCATGCCAGCTTGAGAGGTGCACTACCTGGGTTTTTTTTATAATTTACAGGTCCATAAAAAATTTGGTTGGAACCTAGTCCAAACTCTCACTTTAAGTAGGGTTAGTTGCAACACTAGATCAGATCAGCAACTCTCAAATATGTATCCTTATGCCATAACCTTTGAATTAGCTACTTCATATATATTTCAAGCCCTGATGTATGCCAACAGAATTTTCCTTTTAGTTTGTTTAAATAGGAAATAAGTTGAACGGGATTTGTGCAGAGACAGTCAAAAATTTCAGTCTAGCTCATATACATACACACAGTAATTCAAGCTAGGATTCCAAATCCTGTATGTACTGCATATATGTAATAATATTAACCAGAGAATTAATCTCTGGATTAATTAACCAGAAATGAATCTCTGTTCACCAAGAACTGTTCAAGGTAACTGTAATAAATTAAAGTTTTATCCTACAGACCTGTACCACATAACAGAACCGCCTCCATTCTAAAGAAGCAAGAATTCTCACACATGATAAAGAGTTCAAAAGCAGCAAAATGTAAGAATACTGAGTATTCAGATTCAGTTACTTTTCTACTGCAGAGTTTTTCACAATTTATCTTGGCTAAAACTAAACCAATGCAAGAAAAAGGAGAAAAACTATTATATGTAAAAATGTTCATAAAGTCCTTGCAACAGCAGTATCCAAGTCCAAAACAAAACTAGAAAAAAAAATCAGTTAAAGATTTATGCTTTCTAGACGACAACAACGCTGCACTTTTCACCAAAGATCAATAGTACCACATCTTTCAGTGCACCATCTCCTACTTTTGCAAAGGCCTCTGCGCTCCCTCAGGCAACCTCATTTCCTTTGCTCTTTATCTGTTCTGAACAGAGCCAACCTCTATGCAATGGAAAACAGAAACCACCTTAGCAAGAGACAGGTTTAACCAACCTAACAGGCAAGAGCTGAAAGGAAGGGGAAAAAAATCATTAGTTTACTGGAGTAATGATCAGCAGCATTGGGATCTTTAGCAATGTTTGTGCCCATAAATCAGACAGTGCAAAAGTAAAGTTACACAAGCTTCAATACTGCAAGTCAAATAATTCTCAAAGAAATCAGAAAAGATCTGTGCTTTTCTTCAATTAACAGTCTATGCTTCTTGTTACAGATTAATATAACGTGCCTAAGATCTTGCTGCTCCCTCTGTCTCCTCCCAAACTGGTTTTCAAGAAGTGTTTTCATACAGCAAGTAACCAACTGAGTTTGGATTGTGGCATGACACACTAACTTGAAATTTAGCAGGCCTGGTTCCACGCAGCTATTTAGAGCAGCTATTGAGGACAACATATTTCATACCACTAACTTCTTAAAAAAAAAAATCTTTCAGCCTAGACAAAGTTCAAATGCAATGAAACTGATCTTACCTATCAAAGGTGAATATCCTCCACATAAATCCCATCAGGAAGAATCTGATTAGCAAGTAATAAGCAATTAAAAACACATATAAAATACTGTTCCATCCTGAGAAGGGTCTGACTTCTACCACCACCATGTCCCAGATGAAAAATGCTGATTTTTCCAAGTTCAGATCATTTTTTCTGAGACACATTGTACTGAAGGAAGCTGATCTATCCAGTGAATGCACATCACAGCAGTAATGGCTATGAGTATTGCCATGCAGACAAGGCACTTGCCATTGCTTTATTAGTCTTTTTACACCATCTACTGCTTTTCCTAGATATCCCCTCTAAGAGTTCTTGATATCAGTTTCACATATATATATAAATCACATATATACATGAAGTTAAAATAAAAATATGCTGATTAACAATATCATTCTAGAAATTTTCTTTCTAAGAAAATGATGTGCTCCTATTAAGCAGGTATAGCTCACGCATTTTTTCTTAAGCTGAGACAGATGGAAAACCTTAATTTCTCCTCACCTCATCCAGGAGGCATGAAGCTTTATTTCTTCCACAGCTTATGCAAAGGAAGTAATAAAGAAATATTCCATTTTTTCCACCAACAGATATGACAAGAGGACTTTGCTGGGACTCATTTGCTTATAAGCACTAACTTAGAATTACTGCCCGCGGTATTTTTGAGTCAAGCTGATTCCATGAGATTAAGTACTCGGTTGACAGGATTTTTGTAGTATTATTTTTTATGTTTTAGGGGGAAAAAAAACCCATCATGCCTTCATTTCTAACCCTAGCAAGCTAGTGTCTGAATTTCAGCAGCTGCACACTCCCCATGTACAGACACAAAAAAGGACATCATCAGCTTCTTTGTACATAGATCTTCTGAAACCTGCGGCTACTGAGGCTGCCAGGGATTGCAGGTGCCAGCTGAAAAGCCCACCACTCAGACTACCACTTAGTGGAAACTCGGAAAATGCCTGTGCATTAAAGAGCGGAACAAAATTTAATTTGTTCATGAATTAAAAATGCCATTCAGAATCAAATCACACAAACTCAGGGGAGACACATGCCCTAAAGACCTCATTCAAAAGCCACACAAGTCATATTTCTATTTATCCCCTGTTGTCTAACTGGGTTAGAGATACACAAGTCAGGGGAGGAAGGAAAGGTTTTGATCACTTGCCCATCAACAGCTAATCTTTAACATGTGCTCAGTTTATCTCTAACTTGCCAGAGAAAGAAGGTAACAGCTGAAAAGTCTGTATACTGTTTAACATTTAGTTTTGCAATTGGAAATGTCATGTCACCACTGAGATTAGATATTTATTTAAAATTCACATGAATATTCTGAAATCTGTATAATTCATAAAGCTGTATCTACCATGTGAAATCTTCAGTATAAATAGTAAATATAACAATAACATGTCCATTAATCATTAATTTTTTGTTGGTTTTTGTTGATTACTGCTGTGCCTCCTTGCTCTCATTTTCTACCAAGTAGGTAGACCAAGGGTTACATGAAAGAACATTAACTTTTAAGTTGCTCAGTAATATTTAGCAGTTAAAAGCACTGGTATGAGCACTAAGAAGTGAAAATAACACAGATCCCTGACACACCAGTAAGACTAATGGTGTGCATCAGGACATTTTCAGGGGGTACTTGCATTTATCAAGACCCAGAGAGCACTCTGACTCAGACATGTCTGTGGAACACACTTTGACTTACTTGGTATGAAAACTTACACTCTACCACTTGAACCCCACGAGTTCCTCCCACAAAGATATTCATAAAGGTAAAAGGGTGTCTGCTGTAAATTCAAATAGAGCTTCAGCTGCATTATTTGACAGCAATAAAACATAATTACAGAGGCAACTGCTAACAGAATCACTCCTTCCCAAATACACACCAGCATCAGGCTACCAGATCGATCCATTTCCTAGACTCTAATGAACAAATATCCTTCAAAAAAACCTCTGCTCTGACTATGTAGACACTGAAACTCCCCTGTTGCTTTGTGAATTAGCTGGTAAACATTTAAGGCATTTGATGCTCACTAATTTTCCTTTTCTGCCACTTTGAATATAGATTGCCACAAGATTTTACCTCATGAAGTTCCATGTCCTGATACAATAAATTGAAACACAGAGGTCAGGAATTCTTAATTGCTGAAACCTAACACAGGAGATCTTTAATTTTTAAAATCTTGACCATCAAAACTGATACTTAAAGCTAAAGAAATACGTTATTAATAAATCAGCAAGAGCTAGACAAAGAGAAATATATATCCACAAAGTTGCTCTGACTTCCATAGGGATATCTGAATAATATTCCAAATATAATAAAGCAGAGAATATACTTCTAGCCTGAAATTTTTAATCAGTATCTTGAATGTTGTGAAACATTTAGCAAATAAGATATCACTGTTATTTTTAAGAGCTTATACATGCCTCTGAGGAGGTTAAACAAGGAACTAAGTTCTCTGTACATCTGAGACTTAAAATAATACCTGAAAAAATATTTGCCAAATACGCTTTTCTTCTTGCAAAATAATTTGAAAGACCCAAAGCAATATTCTGTAGTATACTCTTTATTTTTCAGGATAGTCATGGAAACTTTTTTTCCCTTTGAAGATTTCAAATGTATCTCTGAATTCAAACCACAGAGCTGCCTAGCTGAATATAACATGAAATTAGATTTTATTTATACTGATAAATTGTCAAAAATGAAAGCAACTACAATAAAGTCATTATTACTCTAGAATATGACATCTAAATCACAACATACTGTAGAGTAGTTTCTCACTACTGACATGCCACCCCTGAGAAAATGCTTCATTTTGTTCAGCTCCAGACTGGTCAATTAACTGCTCACAGAGTAAGTGTTTTATTTGTGGTTACCATTTCATTTATTGACAGGATTCTGCAACTGCTTCTCAAATCTCTTCCTGTTCCTATACAGACTCAATAAAATCACAAGTGGCATTGAGAAGATGAATAGAAAACAGCTACTCACTGTTTTTTGTAATACAAATAACCAGCACGCATCACATAAAATTATTAGCTAGTAGTTTACCAAAAAATACCAAATTAGTTGCAAACCATGGTACACATTGGCAAAGGTGACACCAGAAATTCACCTAAATTCTTTCATGACAATCAGCCACAGCAATATCTACCCAAACACAAAGTACACAAAATAAGTCACCTTTTTAAGCTACACCTAAACATTTCGATCTATTGCCAGGCTAACTCACGAGAGATCTGTAAAGTAATAAACCACATACATATATTGAGATTTAGGCAGAGAGGGGACCAAGCTGGAGCAGATTTCTCCCTCTCCTTGTCTAGATCCACTACTATTTAATTATAGTTTTCTCTCCCCTGTCCAGCTGAGGAGGTGGAGTGACAGAACGGCTTTGGTGGGCACCTGGTATCCAGCAAAGGTCAACCCACCACACTACATAAATAATAACAAAACAAGAATTTCTAAGATAAATTACATCTTCTAGCCTTACATCTAAGGCAGTTTTTAAATTCAAGGTTCATAATGAATCATCTCAATGTTTAACAGCATATTAGAAGAAAAGGACTAATAATGACAGGGGTCAAATCCATTTCAGTTGTGTGGATTCAGCTGTCATTATATTAAATTCAACTAAAGAAAACATTAGCAGAAAAAGGATTGTTTGTTAAATCAGAAACCAATTAACCAGTTTTTTACTAAAGCATCAAAAGTTTCATTAAGTGTGAACATGAAAGGTACACAGAAATGCAGATCAGGCTTAACACAACTTATTCCATCTTTTTTTAACTTATTTATTAAAAAAAAAAATCCATTACATTCATTTAAAACAAATAAAGTAATCACTAGTTTATTTTCCAGAGTAGGGAGGCACTAATCTGCTTTTCAAAGATCTAATTCATTATTCTTTCTGCAGCTCCAAATTCTGCCTTTTCACATTTGCTTGACCATATCACCTTATTATTTTATCACAATACTGACTGCAGTGAAATCACTCCTACGCAGCCCAAGTCAGGCAGACAAAAACCACCAAAAGTATTTCAGAAATAGAACTTGTACAAGTTCAGCCACTAAGCAGCTCACCAAAAAGAGATTCAATTGAGGAAGCAATCCAGTCTTACATGAAATCGCAAGAAAGCAGAAGACAACATTGGCTTCTAATAATAAAGTACTTCTCATCAGCTAGCAGCAATATTTAGCCCAGTACTTCCTTTTCCCCACTTCCAGACTATTATTAACTAACACACGAAGAAGTTCCAGTTATAACTGCATTGGTGCAGGTGTCCAGGTGCTGCTGGCACAGCTCCACAACAGATCCACACAGGACACAGCTGAACCTCCCAGCCACGTGTGGGGCACTTTAATGAAAGTCTATTTAAGAAAGAGCATAAAACACCAGGAGAGGAGGGACCAACAGAGGGAATGGGAGAACAACAAGGCCAGAGGAAGAACAGGAGGATGAGGAAGAGAAGATGCTCTGTGCTGGAAAAGGTACACTGCCAAAGGGATAGTGGCCTGTGGAGGACCCACTCCACAGCAAAGAAAAAGAAAAACAAGGAGGAGCAGAAAAATTGATACATCCTGACCCCAACCCCCTGCACTGCTGAAAGGACCGAGTATACCCTGTGGTGCTCACAAGGAGGGGCTGAGGGGTGTCTGAAGCTGAGCCTGGGAAAGGAGGAGGGATGATTTTCCCCAAGTGTTTTAATGTTTATCTTTTTTTGTTTCCCAGTAATTAAATATTTATGTTAATTTGCAACAAATTAAGTTAAATTCCCCAAGTTGACTGTGCTTTGCCCAAGACAATAACTGGGTAGTGATTTCCCTGTCTTTATTTCAACCCTGGAGCACTCTCGTCCCTGTTCTCCCTATTTGCTCCCCATCCCACTGTGGCAGGGCCTAAGGAAGCAGCTGTATGGGTGCCTGGCTGCTAGCCAGGGCCAACCCACCACAGGGATAATACAACAGTATCATGGTAAAATATAACAGTAACGTTATTATTTTTGACCTAATTTCCTCAAGGGTGAAACTTACAATCCTTAAAACTGTGTTAATTTATTACCAAAAATTAAAATGCCATTAAAAATGAGACATTCTTCAGTAGGGAAACTGAATACCACATAACCAGGCGTGCTTGTACTCAGTAAGAAATCTTTATTTCCCTGAGCCACATCTCCAAGGGCCTCAACACTTAAACTCTTGAACACCTAAAAAAGTGCCTATGACAAACATCTCCAAAAAACATTCAAAATACCTATCCACTAGTGAACTAAATCTGTCCATTAGTCTAACCTGAGTAGTTAATACAAATAATGAAGAGTCATTGGGCAGCTTTAATTTCCAACTATTTGGCACAGGCTTCAAACAGTGACATAAACATACATGTACCTTGTTTCTAAATTTTCTTTAATAGATTTATGGTGTCTGAAATAAAAAGTCATAAAAGAAAGCCACCAGCAAAATTCTAGCAAACTAAACTGTCACTTGTTAAACACCTAAATGGAGTACTATGAATGTAACGATTAATCCAATTTTAACACAAAGTCAAAGAAAAATATCGTTTACCGCTAGTTTCTTTCAAGAGAAGTGGTCTTCATGTCCAGGCACACTGTGGTTATGCAAACTGGAAGCAAAGATTTACCAGACCATGTCTAGAAAGCACACACATGTATTTTGCAAGTACAGATATGGAAAATCATAGAACAATATAGGTTGGGACACTTGGAATTAATCTAATCCAATGTCCTGCTCAAAGAAGGGGCAATGAAATCAGTTTGCTCAGCAGCTTACGCAATCAAGCTCTGAACATCTCCAGGATCAGAGATGCTGATAAACCTTAGTGTTAAATTACTCTAATGATAAAAATGACATTCCTTGTGCCTAGCAAGAACGAACTTCTCGTGTTGCAACTTGTGATCCTCCCGCTCCTCTTCCGCTGCACACCTCTAAGAAATCCAACTGAATCTTCTTCATGCCTTCCCATTAGGCAGCTGGGAACCACAATAAGATACCCTGAGTTTTATTTTCATCAGACTAAGCCAAACCAGTTCTTTCAGCCTCTCCTCGTATGCTCTATGTCCAGTCCACTAATTGTTCTGACTACTTGCTAGACTCACTCCAGAACATCAGTATCCTGCAGGGCTGAAAACTGGGTGTGGTACTCTAGATGTGGTCTCAAGCACTGAACAGAAGGAATGATTGCTCCCCCTAATCAGCTGACTGTGCTCTTCCTAACACAGCACTTCATATGGCTGGCCTTCTTCACCACAAGGGCACACTGCTCATCCATGTTCGCTTTGGTGGCCACCAGGCCACCAGTCCCTTACTGGAAAGCTACTCTGAAGCCAGTCAATGCCAGCCTGAGTGGAGGGGGTTTTCCTGTTTCATGTGCAGTTCCCATCACCCCATTTTTCCAGCCTGTTGAGGTCTAGGTTATTAATATAGGCATTGAACAATACTGCCCCAAGTATGGCCCACGAAGAACACAAGCAAGAACACAAGCAGTTCGACTCCGTGCTGTTGCTGGGCTGCTGCCCAGCCTTTGAGCCTGGCAGTCCAGCTGAGCAAGTGCACTTATCTGGTGAGTATTTTGCCAATTTGTCAATAAGGATACTTACATGAGACCATGTCAAAGGCCTTGCTAAAGTGCAGATAAACATCCACTGCAGCCCCTTTGCCCATCAGATCAGTCATCTCATCACAGAAGGCCGTCGGGCTGGTCAGGCATGATTTGCCCAGGGTAAAACTATGCAAGGTCATCCGAGTCACATTTTTGCCCCTCACATGACTGTATGTGGCTTCCACAAGAATCTGCTACATAAGGTTTCCAGAAACAGAGGTTATTCTAACTGACCTACAGTTCCTTGTACCTTCTTTCTTGCCCACCTTGAAGATGGGCATGGTATTCGCCTTTTTCCAATTATCAGATAGTTCCAGTTATCCCACTGATTCTTTTCAAAGTGCAAAAACGGGGACAGCAAGATAGGATACAGTTGGATGGTATACAGGTATGGAAACAGGATACAAATTCTTTAGAAAGTGGTATAAGGCACAACATACCACATATCCCTCAATTCCAAATTTCAGAATTTTAAGGTCCTAAACCAAGTTCAAAGGGAAGCTAACATCTATATGCATTTACTTACAGACCAAACATCTCTTCTGCTTTGAATGACAGCCCACACACATTCACACTGACTAAATAATTATCAGTGTTAAAATATCTACCAGTATCTTTGATGTGGCACTGGCCATTTCCTGTAGAATAATACACATCAGATAAGAGACTCAGAAGTCTTGGCAGGTAGACATCTAACTTGGAAATACATCAGAAGCACTGGTTTCAATATTGATGGCCTCTTCACAGAGGAGACTGGGATTCTACACTTTACTTGTTGACATAAAACATGACGGTAGTGGTGTTTATTTCTAACATCAGATAGATTTACACACTAATTAAGCACAGTTGAAATGCAGAAGATTTCTATGTCACTGACTTTTGATTCTGAGGCCCTGGAAGATAAAACAATAGCAAAGCAACACAAAAGGCAGAATAAAATCAGCAGTTTCCCTTTTTGGAATTCATACCATTAAGGGCATCATCACATTCACAGACAGATTGGCAACTCAGCAATCCTAGTAAAGATATTTCTTGTTACAGAGTGGTTGGAGGAAAACACTTTGAATTGATAAGCAGCAATCTCAAACCATGAATAATTGCAGATATTGTCTTAGCACAACTTTGGTCATTAGGCAGACAAAAAGGCAAGGGGGAGACCTTATATACATACAGCACTTTTCAGTACCTAAAGGGGCTACATGAAAGCTGGAGAGGGACTTGGACAACTTGGGTATGTAGTGACAGGAGAAGGGGGAATGGCTTTAAACTGAAAAAGGGTACATTTAGATTCGATAATTGGAAGAAATTTTTCACTATGAGGGTGTTGAGGCACTGGAACAGGTTGCCCAGAGAAGCTGTGGATGCTCCACCCCTAGAATTGTTCAAGTCCAGGCAGGATGGGGCTTTGAGCAACCTGGTCAAGTGGAAGGTGTCCCTGCCCATGGAAGGGGGGTTGGAACTAGATAATATTTAAGGTTCCTTCCAACCCAAATCATTCTATAATTCTATGAATAAATCACCTGCAAGCTGAGAGAGTTAAATCAATTATTCCATTGGAGGGACTGTACTATCTCTGGAAATATAATCATTATGACCTTGAAATGCAAGATGTACTCAATCCTCTTAAAAAAGTGATGGAAATCCACTTTTGATTTTCTTTCCAGTATTTAGAAAGCAAAAAATACCACTTCCCTTAAAACTTGTTCCTCCACAACTGTTCTAATTTCTCTAGAAATGGTTGAGAAAAGAACACTTTCAAATCCCATCTCATCTTTCGAGAAAGGTCCCTGGAGGTACACAACTGAAGGGTCCGAAACTACACATTAATGCCAAATACTTACAAATAGACTCTCCCTACTGAGAAAATTCTTTACAGAAATGGTCTAATTTCTTGAAACAAAAGCCTCTTTCCCAAACAGGGATTATAAATGGGGGAAGGAAAAAAAAAGAAAAAAAGAAAAAAGAAAGAATTAATTGTAATTCTTGGATACACATCAAATCTGCTACTTTAATACAAAAAGCTTAGAAGACTGAGCATTTCCACCATTAGAATCTACGGCACTAAAAATTAAATTCTCTCCACAAACAAGCAAAGTTCCTCAGTGTACCATCTCAGCACTGAAGGCAAGGGAGAAGGGAAGCTCTTTGAAGAGATTCACTAAGCTAAACTGTTGAGAGGTTCTCAGAGATGTAACTATTTAAGCAGGTGCAAACAGGTACAGGCAATATACAGAGAGTGGGGAGTGATTGCAACAGTGTTTTTGCACCCAAGTGCTAAAGGTACACAAACATCAACAACACAGATGTGAGATATCACTGGAACAAATCAAAGACTAGGAGCCCAAAGGGAATTCAGACATACAAGAAAGAACAACAAAATCTGTATGAAAAAGCTGAGGAAAGGACCAGAAACCACTTAACTGGAAGCCAATTTCACCAACATACAGTGGAACTACGAAGGGGAAAATCCAAAATGAACAAGCCAGGTAGCAATGAAAGCATACAACTGATTTAACAGAGACACGCTAAATAAATTAGAAGTATGTAAAATAAATGTATGTTTTTGTGTATACACATATGCATACACATACAAACATAAGTAATAGACAACAAGCAGAAAAGAATGTCCTGACACACCCCAAAGACAAAGTCTGAGACTCAGTTTCACAAAGGAAGTTAAAAGGTAGCAGAAAATGCCTTTAAAGCCTGAAAATAAGATAAGAGGGGAAAAAAAAATATCATCAGGACAGCAGTTTCTGATCGACACCAGGATTTCCAGATCCAGTTGAATGCTACATTGGAAAAGCTGCAGATATCCATATAAATAAATGAAGTTTGAGTGACTAAATAAAGATCTTTCACAGCATAAAATTAGGAAAGGTATAAAACTTGCACAAACTAATATTTTACAAGATTGCCATAGGGAAAATTAATCAATGGGGACTCCAAATTAACAGTGAAAGATGAAAAAAAAAAAATCAGGCTGCTTGCTGTATGTTTACTTTACAAACTTCAGAAGTGCTTATGACAGCACGAATACTTTATCTGGAAAGTGATGGGAGGCTGCTGAAATCTATAATGACCCTTTACTGTATAAGTATTCAGTAATAAACCTGAATACTCAAAAGCCAATGACAGCACTCACTCTCAGGTATGTGTAGGTGTGCTGGGCATCCAAGGGCAGGTTTTGGCACTGGGGGACTGCAAGGGTGGCCTCCGTGGGAAGAGATCAGGAGTTGCACCCGTGCCAGATAGGTAGAAGAGCCAGGAAGGAAGGAGTGAAGTCAGGTCTAGAAAAATGGGGTGTAGGAATGTGTCTTTAGGTTTTGTCTTTATTTCATCAGCCTACCCTATTTTTAATTGTAAAAAAAAAATTACCTTAATTTTCCAATTTGAGTCTGTTATGCCCATGACAGTAATTGGTTAGCCATCTCCCTGTCTTTATCTCAACAATGAGTTTTTTCATCTAAATTTTCTCCTCCCTGTCCTGTTGAAGAGGGGGGATGAGAGAGCAGCTTGGTGAGCACCTGGCAGCTGACCAAGGTCAGCACACCACAGAAGGTTGTGAAGAAAGAGCTTCTTTCATTATGCTTGTTCTAGTAGTATCAGGATGAAATGAGAAATAGAACTCGGAGGCGAGTCAGACTCAGTGGGGTTTATCCCATTTACTACAAGTTAAACACAGTTCTTATCTTCCACGCTGCCCAGAGATAAAAAAAAAAAACCATGATGAACACAGCAAAGACTGGAATGGAAAGGCTGTGAAATTAGAAAGCAGTAAAAAAAAATTGCTGAAAATAAGAGGGGAAATGAGATTATTTAGATTATACTAAGTTTAGTCTATTGCCTGTGGCATTGGACAAGCCATCATCCTGGACATGCTGTGTACATTCAGAGGCACTCAGTAAGATTGATTTTCTAAAACCTAGAAGGAATGTAGTGATAACTCAGCAAAGTCAATTGACTGCACAAGAAAAAATAAAATGTAGATTTTTAACAAGACATAATGCAATTTTTTGCATGTAAGATTTACATCCAATATAGAAAAGTTTTTTAAAAAAATCAAGTCTTTAACTTTTAAATCTTATCACAGGTATATATTTTATAAACTGGTTAAACAGACAGTGCATGAAGAACTACAAAGTGTAGGTCAAAATAAAATGGCTCAGTATGCTCTGAAAAATTAAACTCTAAGACTAGAGAAAACCCTGAGGAAACTTAGACGTCAAGACTATTGAAAAAACTAACACAAATATGGTCTGACCTGAATTGCAACTGAACAGTGAGCCAAAGGCAGAGCAGCTACAGAACTGTCAAAGACTGAATACTTTTCTTGAAGTTAAAAAAAGATCAAGTGACAACATAAGGCTCACCACAGAACTCTCGTACAGTTATGCCTACATGTTGATTAATATTTTAAATGCACCATTACCATCTGTAACATAATAACTTCCTCCCTCAGAGACGTATTTAAAAATAAATGATAGTCATGACCATTAGCTCAGTGCTCTGAAACACAAAAACTTTGTACACAGGTGTTTACATTAAACTTCCAAAGAATTTAAGAAAAATACATCTAGTAAAGAAACTAATGAACACTTAAGAATAAACCTGCAGTAGAATCTAAGCTAAAGAAAAGATGGGAGACAAAACAAATCAAAAAGACACATGCCCTGAACACAGGATTTGGAAAAACAGTGGTTACAATTTTCTAAATAACACTGGATTTGTCGGGAATGCTGTCAAACATAAGCCTTGAAGTCATAAGCCTGGAAGTCAGTGTGGATGTAATGCATTTGGACTCCGACTGCTCACTGGAAAGCCTGCAAGCTTCACGAAGAAAACGAACACAGTGCCAGCAACAGCACAACAGCTACTGCCATACCTGACACTTTGATTCCAGTTTTAACAGACAAGGTGAGTTTTGATGCCATCGACTGTCAAGCCAGGAGAGAACAGTCTAGTCACTGACATGCAAGAGAGTGCACAGCCTGGGCAGCTGATGCTCTCTCAGCACTGGTACATCCAGCAAGAACACATCAGTAATACCGCAAACAAAGGCAGACAGCTTCCAATTTCAGCACTGCCAATTCATTCAATATAGTTTTGGGGTGCAGTGTCTGAAAGTCCACTCAGTACTACTATAATTTATGCAGCTAAACATCCACAGGAAGCCCAGTCACTATGGAAAAACAAAAGATCTTGGGTTACTACCAAGGCTTAGTCAACTGGACAACTTAGGTTATGATTTAGACTAGAAACCTAAGCACACTTAATAAAGACATTATGCCAATCAGTGTCTGAAAACAGAATCATAATACAATAATTCAGGTTAAAAAGGACAGCAAGAGGTCATCTAAGTTTAACCTCTACTCAAGGCATGGTCATCTACAAGATCAAACCAACTTGCCCAGGACTTTATCCTGTCAGACCTTGAAAAATCTTTTATTTATACCCATTACTTCTCATCCTCACACCATGCAGCATGCAGAGCCTGGTTCCTCTTCTCAATAACTACTCTCACAGTATGGGAAGGCTGCTATTGCATCCTCCCAAAGCCTTCTCTTCACCAAACTAAACAAGGCCCATTCCATCAGCCTCTTCTCACAGGGCCTGTGCTTCAGCCCACCAATCACCTTGGAACTCCTCCAAGAAACTTGGCTGCTTATTGATGTCTTTTCCTATATTGGGCAGACAAAAGCTGGACAGAGTATTCTACACGTGGTTTAACAAGTGTGAAGCTGAAGGAGATAATCACCACACAATAAATTTCTCCACTCCCAGAATGTGCACTCCTGGCTCATGTTCAACTTGCTGCTCACCAGGTCCCCCAGCCCCCAGTGTATCTTTCCTACAGGCTCTTTATTCCCATTTTTTCTTGTTGAATCTGAAGTCTCCTGCCTGCTCATTCCTGCAGACCAGGTCCCCCTGCACGGCAGCTCTGCCCTTCAGAGGGTCCCCTGAGGTTGGTGTCATGTGCCATCTGAATGAATGGGGACATGTCATCTCTATCCAGGTCATTGATAAAGATGTCAAACAGGACTCAACTTGTTACAGGCAATTGAGTAGTGATCAACCCATCAATCACTTACACTCTGAGCCTGATCATACAAACAGCTTTTTACCCACCTGGTTGCCCAGCCACTTGGACCATGGTATTCTAACTAGAGTGACAAGAACGCTGTGGGAAACAGTGATGAAAGCCTTACTAAAGGCAAGGTAAAGAACTGCCACAGCTCCTTCCTCATCCACAAATCCAGACATTTCATCACAAAAGGCAAGGAAATCAGACATGATTTATCCTTGACCAATTCATGCTGACTGTGCCTGATCGTCACATCGTCATTGACACACACAGGAGTGTGTTCCAGAAGGACTCATTTTCCAATATCTCCAGGGTGCAAGAAGCACCAGACCTCTAATTCCATCGATCGTCCTTTGGCCTGTTTTGAAGACTGTGGAACACATTTGTCCTTCCAATTTATTGAGAGCCCTCCCCAATTTCTTTAGTCTTTTTAAGATGATAGACAAAAGCCTTTGAGTGGCATCAGACAGCAATCTCCTTCCTCTCAGATTCACCCTGGTCTTGCAAGGGATCAGCTCCTTTCAAGTAATCCCTGACTCAACCCTCATTCAATTCACGGCTGCAGTTCTTGAACTGTGACTGATTGCAGAGGCCTGGGAGCCCTTCCCTGCTACCTGAGCAGATTGGCATATCCCACAAAGATGCAACATTTGTTCAGATGTGTTCTCTCTCTATTTGCATTCTGTGGGAGACTGTAGGAAGCCACGTAGGAAGGGATGAAAAAAGTTGAGTAATCTGTCAGGGGATCAACACAAGTCTATATTTCACATTAAAAGTTCTTGAGTTTCGCAAGCAGGAGTTGAAAAAAAGATTCCCTTCTTTATTACTGTCCTTAATACTTGCCTGAGAAGGTTAATCTTCAGAAACTGAAGCATACTTTTAGTGAGTTAATAAAATTGAAAGGAAAATTCAGTCCTTATTTACTACTTCTAACCAAACTCTGTTCTGAAGTAGATATTTTAAGCAGAAAATAAATTATTCACAAGTGTCAGCATATGCAAGATTGATTTCATTCTAGGGTTCATTACAAAACTTCTACAGTAATAAAAAATATATCTACATTTCTAAAGTTATATATTTTCATCTTATTTCCCACAGCCCTGCCGCTTAAGGAACAAAGTCATGAGAAAATTAGCCTTTTGCTATGTCACTCTTTAACGAGAACAGTTCCCTGACCCCCAGTTCACCCAAAGAATTCACTCAACCCTCTAAAACTAGTACCAGCAAAAGGGGACAATGACAAATTATCTGGGATTAATGATAGTGGAAATACAGTATTTTTAAAACAAATTCCATCCAAGAGCTACATTAAAAATATGTGCAAAGTTCAGGACTTCCTAATATTTGGGTTGACTCGTACTGAATTGATTCTGCTTTATTCACCACAAGCTGAATATGTGCTCACATTTTTACAATACCAACTGTGACTCATTTGGGTGCAGTGACTGATGCATACTAGAGGGGAAATAAAACTCTGTGGGGATAGCAATTACTGATACTGCCCCAGGGATCTGGAATTTTATTTCTGAAATGAAAGATGCATCAAGAATGAGCAGAAAACTGAGATTAGTGTGAAAATATAATTAAGACAACAGCTATGTTTTTCCAGAGTATTTCTGCCAGGTGTTGATGGTCAAATGGGTTTGATTCCCTGCAGTTTATGATGTGCACATTCTTCTGTTGTTGAAGAATGCCTGTTGGCCATTCAGAATACACACAAACCATTTGTAACTGTGAAGTCAATATAAACTGTGCTTTGAACATGAGGTATTATAAAAACTCCATGAAAAACAGAGCCCTTCTTGTTTCCATGTTAGCCATGTAAACAAGCAGCTTGGATACATAATGTGTGTGTGCCTTAGGGCATAACCTGTTGCCCAAAACTGAACTTGTGCAATTTAAATTATTCCAACATCAAAAGTGACATAAAACCAATTATGTTACACATCTCCCAACAGCCAGCCCAATGTTGAAGGGAGAAAAGACAGGAGTTGTGCTTAAGGAAGAGGAAACCAGCCCAAAAGAAGACAAATGAAGAGATAAAATAGTTTGGTAATGAAAAAAAAAACATTCATTTTAGCTACCAACTTAAGTATTGTGAATGAGGGGACAATAATTTACTTCTAGTAACAATACTTCTCTAGTGCCTTATACTTCATGTTTTACACAAGCTCCTGTCATCTTGATTTAATAGCACCTAAAGGTGCTATTAAGTGTACTGGTTAATAGCACCTTTTAATGACAAAAAAACTGACATGATAGACAAAAGCTCTGAAAATAATTGAGATGTTAATTCAGAACATGCTAAAACAAGTTAAGAGGGAAGATATTTTCAACTGGAAACTAAATCTGTTTATGGCAGTAATAGCAGTTTTGTAACTTGGAATTACTAAGACAGTGTCACTCGTTACTTGTAATTCAGGTTTATGATGTAGTGCACAAGGGATGCAAACTATCACTTATACCTGGCAGAACCTCGACCAGTTTCTTTAGAATTAACAGTGATCATAAACCATCAAATTTAAGTAGTCATGTCCTGCCTTTTTAATTACAAAATACCTTGCTAGTTATTCTACTATGTGCAAATCTGCACAATTCAGTCAAGAAAGTGACTTTCATAAATTAAAGGCGAGTTTTTTACCAGGCTTCCCACAGTGTTAAAAATGTGAAGATTTATATGAAATTATTCACGGGGTAACAAGTCTTGCAAGTCAATTACCATTTCTGTTTGCAATATATAAATATGAATAAAAAAGTAGAAACCACTGATTTTCATAGCTTAAAAGATCAACAAAAGAAGCCTAACTGAATGGAAGATTAAGGACAGAAATATCCATCCAAAGAGAATTAAAAAAACAATTAAGAAAAATACAGCATATTCCCTCTTAAAATGAAAAAGCAGTGACAATATAGAAATACTGAGTTAAAGTTATCCATTTCAATGAAAAATTACTACTTCTGCATTTTTGTAGTGAAGTCTGCTATTCATGAAGTTCTATTGAACATTTTGGAATTTCAGAAAATGAAAGTGCTCAACAGCCAAATCTCATCTCATAGTTTCACTTATATATAAGCCTATATGGCATATTGACCACTCTTGTTATTGGTATACTTCTAAAATTAGTACCTTCACTCACAGATGACTAACCAAATTAACTGATAGAGTTGTTTAATGACAGAGAAATAGAAGTCAACTATGCAGGACAATTGAAGCTCAATGCCCTTCAAGAAAAGATGGGAAAAATAAAGATACCTTGCTTCAAAACTAACCCAAGCATACTATAGAGCTCTTAGAGAAACATGTCTGAAGAGCTCACAGCACTTAGTATATATCCAATATATATTCAATAGAGAAGAATAAATCTAGTCAAGAGTTAAACAGCAAAGTTATATGAAGCATACATGAAGGGGTCCCAATATCACCTACTATCTTTAATAATCAGGTCTTTTTATACCAAATAACCTGCTAACAAGCTCAACCTGTGAAGTACAGATCTACTTTTTCCAGATTAACCTTCAAAGACTGTCTAGCATTCAGCAGCTCACAAAGAAACATTAACAACCGTATTAAGCATAAAAGAAAGTGAATTAATGATTTCTTCTACAAATTCCCAGACTTGCAGATTAAAGAAGTCTGACATGAAACACTAGAAAAAGTTACTTAACAAAAAAGTAACACTAAATATGAATGAAGGACAATTCTCACACAGTCAAAAAAGAGACAGACCTTAGGCCTCTTAAAGGCATAGGGATTTGAGCTGATTCAGCCAAATGGAAAGAAGAAGAGGAATAACTTCTGAATAAGTACACACTACATGGATTTTACACTGAGAAAACACAGCATGGAGTTTTAGAAGGCAAGTCTTGAATGCATGCCCAGCTTTAGCAAAATAAAGTAGAAGCTTTTCCTGGATAGAAACAGTAACCTGGAACCTTCTTTAAATCACAAGAGTTTGAATTTGAATCTCTCTTCTAGGAGGACTGGGGACAGAGAATGTAACAGCAGTAGGACCAAACTTGTTCAGTTGTTATATGTTAAGTGCAAAGCCCAATTTTAAAGTCACGTTGTAAACATATTTATTACCTTAAAACAAAAAAATCTCAGAAAAGGTAAGATGGGTTTTGTAAAAGCAATTTGAAGGTATACTATTTCCAACTAAAATGGCTTAAAAAGGATTAATTAGTAGTGGCAGTAGTACAAGGATCTCACTGGCATGTTACACAAGTGCAGAAAGTATTACAAATCATAACCTGAGCACACACAGCAGTACCCACACTTAATTCAACTCTTTGGCCAGGAAAGTGCACAGAGCTTCTCACAAATCATGGCCAAAGTATACTTCTTAAAACTTTCTATCAAAACCAGCTTCTAGTTCATACCAAAATTAATTCAGTGTTAAGAGAAGTCTGGATTAATTCATTTTATTGCAAGGTGATTTTTTTTGGTTTCCCTCCCCACAAATAAATTACTGCAGATAATTCCATTCTTTTTTTCCGAGCCTTCCAGCCATAGCAAAGCAATTAGAAGGTCCAAACGCCCTCTGAAAGAGGATCAAAAAACACTGTTTATTTTTATTCACTCATAAAAGATGCTGTTGACTGCACATACATAGCACACTATTTACTTTCTCATATGAAAGTATACCTTTCTTAGAAAGGTCCCTCCTTTGAGTAACTAGGCTCACAGATCTATTAAAATGGTTACACATTAACAGCCTCACCACCATATGGCCAAACCTGACCCATCAGACAATGGCTGAGGGAGGAAGGCTTAAATATCATCTTCCAAATCAAAGTTTCCATAGACAGAATAATTTGACTTTACTCAACTGATACACATGCTAATGAAGGCTGGTAAATTCCTCTACCCTCAAAAAAGAAAAGCACACCTATGGTTGTAGGCCTTTTGTACAATTACTTAGGACAAATTATTAATCTTCAGGAGTAACTACATCTGTTAAAATTAACATATGCACACACAAAAGGAAGATTTTGGAAAAGTTTATAAATTTGCTATGCTAATGTAAACCACAGAAATACACCATACTTGGTCAGATCAAAGAATTATCTAGATTTTTACCTCTGCCCTTTCCCAAAGTTCTTCTCCTTCCTCATCAGAGTTATTGAGCAGTATAATTTGAAAAACACTGGAATATTGGTATTTAACTCTGCTGCACCTAGTAAACACAACACTGTCATTTGTACTCCTAAACTGAACCGACATGAATAATGAACCACTGAGCAATCTGATCCTCCACATTTATCCAGTCGAGGGAAATAAGGCAGCTACTTCCTAAGTCTCCACTACAGAGCAGAGTATTTCCTAACAACCTAATTAAAAGTCTTTACTCTGCTTGTTCTTTCTGCCTGTTTCCTTTTTCTAGGATTATTCTGGGATTCATTGTTTCACCAATTAACACTAATCCTCAGACTAAAGCTTTTGTTATCCTCTCCATAGATGTACTTCCCTCCCCCAGCAAAGAAACCCCGAAAACCTCTTGCCACAGAAGCCAAAACCACTTTCCAGGAACTTCCTGTGTACATTTTTAGTTGATGCCAAACACAGAAGTATGACCACTCTTAAGGACAGTGTCTTTGTCATCAACCAACTGCTTCTTTAGATCAGATCCAAGGCATTAATTGACTATGGAGGATTAGCATCCTCTACAGCAAAGCCGTACTTTCCAAGCAGGTTGGCGTTTCTGAGCTGTGTCGCTTTTTACATTGGTAACATTTTAAGAGCTTTGGTATGATGCCACGAATCCTTTAGTAAATCAAATTGTTTAGTGTTAAATGTTTCCATCTCTCAAAAGAGACACAGATGTAACAACAAGCCTGGTGGAGGCTTCTAGCTGTGAGATCAGATGCTGCAATAGGCTGGGTGGGTATCTCGCCTCTCTAATGAGAAAAGCTCTAGTTATCTCAAGTTACTTTTGTTGCTTCATGGTTTGTGTCTGTTCATCCAAGAACTGACATCTGCTTATAATGCATAAAGTCTAATAAATTATGCCAAATAGTAAAACAACATAAAACAAAAAGTTTTAAAAATCTTCGTTTTCTCACAGCAAGACAGGAGGTCTGCTGTAGGACACACCACTGTCTTCAGTGTCAGGACTTCTCCCTGGTCCAAAAGAACAAGTCTAACAACTGGTTAAGCCTGAGACGAGGACCTGCAGGTGCAAGATTGCTCAAAGACAACATGCTACAACACAAACAAGTGTTCAGAAAGCTTTTCCCTCCCCCTCAGTCAAAAAAAAAAAGTATTTTTCATCTAAGACATGATTCCACTAAAATCCAGAGCATTACTCAGACATCAATGTCATGATTTCTGTAAGGGAAAAAGGTATGTAAGTCTCATCACACTGCATTAAAAAAGGGTAGGATTTATGTGTGTCTGTGTGTGTGTATATATATGTTTATATATATATATAAACATATATATATAAATTAATGCCAGAAGCTACAAATATATTATGATATTATCTATTAAGATATTTTATTTATATTAATATGTATATGTGTGGGTTTTTTTAATGCCAGGAACAATCAACTACTATGGAAGAACCAGATCCTGTACAAAGTACCTGAAGAAATAAGATTTTCATCTCCAAATGGTGGTGGTTCATGTGCTGACTTGTTTTAACCTCAGAAAAAAGTGACAAGAAGCATTAGAAGAAATTCATGGCCCTGTATTCTTTGGAATCCACATCAACATATAATTAGAAGACCATCTGTTCACAAAAGTTAACAACCCAAGGTAGCTGGTACCTTATCATCTGACAAGAAGGATCAAAAAATCCATAAATTTAATGTCAAGCATACTTTCTCACGGAAGGCCTGCATCTGTGAAACATTTTAGGCAGTGAAAGAGCATTTAGTGAAGTGCCTGCTCCTCGATAGTGCTGCTCATGAGAACATGATGATGTAGTACATATCGTCCAGGAAAAAATGCAACCATACTTAGCTTTGATACAGATACCAGCGAGGCTTAGTTAATTTTGGACTACCATTTATTACTTGCTTGTTTTTCCAAAGCTAGCCTGTCTCCCTGTTCCTCTCTCCAGCCCACTGAAGCAGGGGATGTGAAGGGGGAGGAGAGGGGAAGAAGCAGAAGAGTGTACCACTGTAGAAACAGAAATGCATAACAATGCCACAGAACCTGATTGCAATGCAGATATCATACAGGAACAGGCATTAAACAAAGCACCCTTTAAAAAAGTAAAGTTTAGTCTCCACCTCTCTGCTATATTTGCAGAGCATCAAAAAATACCTTTTTATTGGACAGATGATCTCCACCCTTTCCTCCCTCCCTCAATAAGTAGCGTATTTTCATTGTGTTACACACGAAATTCAAAAAGTCCTCACACCCCTTTGACCTGATCTTATTTTCCATCTTGCCATGAACTGCCCAAGGTGATTAGGAAACTACATAATGCATTTAAATTCCTTCTGACGTTGTGGAATCAAATTCTGGAAGAACCTAACTGCCTTCAAACAACTGTCCACCCTTGTCGGCTTATACTATTTATTTTCCAAAAAAGTGATAACCATCACTAGATTTTAAAAGCAATCTGTACAGGAACTGCATGCAGCATAGTGCAGCAAGGACTGTATTTATCTCTGTTTCAAGGGGTTCCTGGACCAGAAGCTCCAACACTCAGGGAAGAGCAAAAGCAGCCCACTGCACACGCACTTTAATAATTTAAACAATAGGAATAAGCAGCAGTACATAAATTAAAAAAAAAAATAAAAGCTTGTATGTAGATCAGAAAACAGCTCAAATGCAACAGGCATCAAGATCTAAGGTTTACTGATGATTGTACATTACTTAGCATTCCAGTTTACAAACCAAGTTGCTAAAATTAAACTGAAGAAGTCAGTCACGTGGTATTTATTCCTGTAACTGTTATATATGAGTTTAACTCCTCCAATTTCTAAAGCAATGATCACTAGAAGCACTCTGAATGGTGTTCTATGCCAGTATTTTGGCACTTGATCATGCTCGTTTCAGTGAGTACACATGCAGTAGAAAACTGTTTTATGCTTTTGGGGGGTTGGGGTTTGTTTTTTGTTTGGTTGGTTTGGGATTTTTGGGTTTGGTTTGGTTTTTGAGGTTCAGGGTTTTTTTCTGTTGGTTGGTTTTTTGAAAGGGGGGGCTCACGTATTGCTTGGGAGGTCACGGGTTGTTTTTTTAAAGAATCCAGTCTCTTCCTACAGTGAATCCATAAGAAGACCTTCTTAATGGAGGTCAAATGACAAAAATTCAAATTACCATGAAATCTCTTTAAATCCTGATCTAGATATTGACAACAGATCCCTCCTTTCTTTTCTTCATGGTTTAAATATAAACACTGACTCTGCAACTGCAAAACATGATGTACATTGGTATGCCCCAATTTCTCCCAAACAGTACAGAAGTTTTTAATGTTTAATCCAAGACTATAAATACAAAGAAAAAGTCAAAGTTGTCTTGGGATAAATAAAGGTAGACAATTTAATATTCCTTGGAAGCAAAATTACCCCTAAATCAAGGGGGTTTTGGGTGGTTTACTATGATCTCTAAGTTACAATGGTGCTTCACATCATTGCTACCTGCTTCTCAAGGCTGCTCATGTAATCAAACACCCATTTCTGCTTCACAGTCCAAGGTACTACTACTGCAAACACTAAGTAGATCACTTACACAGAACAACCAGTATCATCACAGAAGGAAACTAAATACATTTTGTCCTTGTATTTTTTCCACTACAGATGGTGACTCTGACCTTTCCAAGAGGATCCAATATAAATCTGAAAATACTATGTAGAAACACACTTATGTAGAACCTTCTGGGTTATGAAACTTAAGTTTTGCTAAAAAGACTTTCTTTTCCAGGTCTAGTGGTTGTTATCTTCAGACAAAAAAACCCAGAGATATAATTATGATCCACTACATTTAGCTGATGCAGCCATTTTTCCCTGTGTTCAATGGATTATGGCAAAAATTATATGGAAAAACTACAAAGCATTATCCATGCAAGGGAAAAAATCATGTAATCTCAACTGGCTCTGCTTACCTGCTTACAAGCCATTGTAATCTGATTTCTGTTGAGGAGCTCAAATTGTTACGACTGAAAACACTTGTATTTGATTGTGTCTACTAAACACAAGTGCATCTAGAAAATTAACTCAAAGGAGTTGCAAACTGAAACATCTAGAGCACTACCAAGTTTATTCCCTTATTCCCTCCCTGCCGGCTGAGCCTACAGTGTCATTTCACAATGTTTCTTGCTTCAAATACTAATTCAGAGAGCTGGAATGAGTACTCTTGATGACATATCCAATACAGTCATCACTTTCAGAGTACAGAAATGTCTCCTCTAAACTCTTTTGGTCTCCAGCTCTTATCTCAGAATATACATATATATACAAGTATTTATCCTAAAATAAGTTTCCTTGTTTTATTAATGTCTTGAGCATTATATGGACTATTAACAGGATCTTAGACACCTACTTTGCTGAAAAAACCCTATTCTTTCCAACTAACAGCTCAGTCATGGCAGCCCACTCTGCTGTATCATCCTCAAGTCTGTGAGGCTTCCTAATATCATTGAATTGAAAGGAGTTTAAAAAAGCTCTATCTCAATTTTTGGTCTTGGAGGTACACATGAAGATTGTCATGAGTATTATTAGTATTACTTCAATCTTTTTTCCATGGAATGGCAGTTCCATGTAAAGTGCTCCTCTCCTTTCTACTCAAATCAATAAGGTAAGGAAGACACAAGAGAATACTGGATTTGGCATTAGAAAACTATAACATCAGGACAAGACCACTTAAAATGAACTATAATGTAGGAGCACCTCTGTGCTATTGCCATCATCCATCATTGATAACTGTTCACTAAGTAACTAAAACAAAGCCTTATACAGTTCATAGCCACCTAGTCCACACTTTAGAAAGTAAGAACCCTTAGGGGGGGAAAAAATAGTAACTCAAATACCAGAATTACAATAAGGCTGAAAGGAACAATGGCTTCTGGAGAAATACAGTTACACAAATGACTTTTCATGAATATACACACTAAATGGCAGAATAACACACTGCAAACCTAGCTAGGAGTATAATGTCTGAACAGTTCCAACACATAGTGAAGAAAGAATTATAGCAGAAAGAGTCTGCTGTAAGTTCTGCAGAATTTCAAGTAAACTCTCCCCCAGCTTAACAGCAAAAAAAGCTCAGTTAAATGCTAAGTTCAGCCATACCACTGATGTCACCCGTTTTATTACAAGCTGCTTTTGAGTTAGTAGTATTCCCCTTATATGTTTAATGGATCAAGTAGAGACCAGCTGTTCAGCCCATGCTACAGCTCAAAGCAACCCAAGGCGTTAGATTCTACCTCAACAGGAAACATGGGAGAAAAGGAGCATTAGGGAACACAGATAAGCATAAAAAGTCTTAATTTTATTTCCTTATAGAATTGAAAAAAAAAGATGGGACACAGAAGGCCCCTTTCTCGGGTGATTAGATGACAATTTTTGAAGTTGCTGCAAAGTGCTGCAACTTCATAAATGCCTCAGATATCAAGCACTCTTGAGGAAGTAGTTTTGAGTTATTCTAAGAGAGAATTCAGTTATCATTTCATGCTGCAACTAGGGAAAGACAGAAGGAACCTTAAAGCTGGTAGCATTCTAGAAAGCTGACAGACATCTGCCAGTGAAAGAATTATTTAAGTGTAATGCTGTGGGCTACAGATAATGCCTTTAAGCCATGCCTAAGAAACCACATACTACACAATTAAACATCCAAAATGGAAGAAAGTTTAGCTTTCTATAAACTAATAACTAACTCAGGAATGGTACTAGTATTAGAATGACACAGTACTAAGACGTACCAAAACTTTTTTTAATATATAATTGAAAAAAAAAATTAAATCAATGGAGAAGTGAGAACTGATCTGATTTTCAGAGGAAGAATGTACTCCTTAGAAGCTCAGCCAGTCTCAGAACAGCAGCACCCAACATTTTAGAGACTAACACATGGACAAGTACATTTTAAAAACTGAGATGCTCGTTGCATGCTACTAAGAAATGGAGAGTAGTTCTGACTCTGGAGAAGAGCACTGATGAAATGCTGGAGTACATCCCTCCCACTTCTCCATCACAATAAAGTAGAATCGTCTTCAAGTGCTTACCCCAAAAGCAAGGTGAAATTCCCTTCAGGAGTATTTTCTTGGTTAAACTCTCTCAACTCAGACATCCAAGGTCTCTGACCACAAAAAGACCACAGAAATGCATCAAAGCAAAAAGATGTTTTCAGCAGTACCACACTATTTCAGCTGAAATATAAATCAGATCTTAAATGCAGATCAGTCAAATGTGGGAAATTTCAATGCAGGGTGTTAGACATCAAACTTGCATTGTACTACCTATTTTAAGAGACAAACACCTTGTTATCAGCAAGTTTGAACTGAGAGGAATTCCTTTGTTCTAGAGTTTCACATCATCCGCCACAATTCAGTTCAAACTCTTTCTATCACAGTGCAAAACATACTCACTCTCTTTCCTTTCCTCTTCTGGTTTCTGATGAAGAGGTTTCCAGGGTAACTTTAAACCACACACACACACAAAAAAAAAATATTCTTCAACTCAGAAAAACACAGTTACTAAAGCACGCTGAGGAGTGACACCAAGCCAAAACCAAGCTCCTGTTTACTGGGTTCATCAGTTTCTCCTTGAATATGCACGGGTTTGCATAACTGAGAAACCATTTGCACTCTTCTTTTGGCTTCTTGCAAAGTATGATTGGTTAACTAATCCACATTGTACTGAAAACTATTGTGTTTTTTCAAAAATCTCTGTTAACTAGAGGAATACTTTTCATGTTTTGTTTTGAGCTCTTCAAAACGAGAGGACAATAACACTCCCCATTTATGAAAAGAAAGGACTTTGTCTCTTCAAAATCGGTAACAAAGGACAAAAATAAAGCTCACCATATGCCACACTGCCCAGCTGAACTATTTGCTCAGAGTAGCTGATGATGCACCACAGCTGGGGAACAGACCACAGCTGAGCAAGATTAAAGCACTCTCCACCCAGGTGAGAGCTACAGAGAACCACGTGCATGACGTTCTCACTGTTATATCCAAGAGGTCCCTGCTACCTACTGCCCTAAGAGGACAACCAAACAAAAGGATGTGACTGTCTCAGGACAGGTAGCATGCTCTTTCATCTCCCTGTTCACTCTCTCAGCTTTATCAAATCCAGAAAATTTCCTGGAAACCAGTAAGCAATACATCAATAATCGTGACTTATTTGCACATGTTCCCAAGAAACAGGAAAAAGAACCCAAAGACACCATTGCATTTATTCACAGAAGGCTTTTCAGGTGTAACAACTTCCAAAACAAAGGGTCGATTCAATCATTCAAGTTGAGGTGACAAGAAGCACAATAAAAAAAAAAAACACAAACAAAATACAATCAGTGACAATCAAGCGTATGTAGAGGAATAAAGAGCCATGACCACAGGAAAGAGATTGAGATGACTATCAGATAATGGCATGAGTCAGCCAGCAGCTTGGCTCCACACGCTGAGTCAATTTTTAACAATGCAATTGGCCTGAAATAAACTTTATTTAAAGCACAAGTAGTGCACGTGCAATACTTGTATTGAAGTCTAAAACTCCAGTTCCTGCAATTATACTAGAACTCATTTTAGGGGGAGGCTTGAGGGGTAATGATGAGATTTTTCTGGTCCCCCAAGAGATCAGGAAAATCTCTTGTTCAGAGTATAAACAGAGAAGTCTGTTCAATTAAAGAAAATCCTATTAAACTGATCTTCCATATAAAGGACTGAAGTGACCAACTCCAAAAGGCTATAGAAGACACAGTGAATTCAGAGTTTAATTAGGTCACACTGTTAGCTAACTATAATCTATTAATTAGCATTCTTAGTTTTTACAGTTCATTGCAATAATACCCTTTTACTTTTAAATTGCACCCTTCTTATTTTTGGACCAAAGTTATACAATTCTACCAGTGTGGTAGTAATTACAGTGATTGCCTTGAGAACAGCAGCCTAGAAATATCTGTAAATGTTTAATTAGGGGATAAAGGAAAGACAAGAAAAAAAAATCTAAGAGTAATCACTGTTCTCTAATCTATTCATATTTAGTAATTGCTTAATCCCTTCTAAACCATATACTCATTGGATTTTTCTTGTAAGATATTGAAAGCATCTTCAAATGTCAAAACTGACTTCAGAAAAAAAAAAAAGTTACTATATTCCAAGACATTCTCTTCAATATGAAAACAGGACTAAAACCGAAAAGAATTTGAGAATTAAAAGACTTACCTGCAACAAAGAGCACCAGAAAGTTGAGTGAATGGCATTCCATGTATTATGATCCTGGTACTGTACCACTCTAACTAAAATTTTCACTGTATTACTCCTTCTAAAGAAGTCCAACTTTTACAATAGAAATTATTTAACTGCAGGTTTTCTGCACTCCAAGAAGACATATGAAAATGGATACGAAACGTCACACACCTTAACAAACCCCACATCGTGATACTTTAGTAAGAATACAGCTGTAAAACCACATGACAGGTTCATTAAATTATTTCTGACTACCTTGGGAAAAGCAACTTCCTTTCTTCAACTAAGTTCTTTAAGAATTGAAAAGAAAATTGCAGACATATTCAGTGTAGCAGAGTACCATTAACCAAAAGGAATTAACTATTTAAGACAGGTCACCCGAAAGTAGAGTACAACATGTGGAGTACTACCAGCACTATCCTTCTCCTCCAACAGTTTCCCCTCTCCCTTCTACCTTCTAAAGCAAACCTTACAAAAAGTGTTCCCTAAAATAGCAACTATACCTTAAGAGCTACAAGAACATGATCACGCTTGAATTATGGAAACTATTTCATTAAACATTCCTGGATATTTAAAAAGCTCAGTAGGAAAAGTAATTTTGCCATGGTGGAAGTTGACTTACATTTCAGGGAACTTTTGAAGCTGGGTGCCAGGCCCATTTTTCATTGAGAGTGGTGAGTTTTATGACCTGAGAGTCCAGAGAGATGCCTAACTAGCATTTGGCCAGAAACAACTGAAGAGGAGGACGCTAACTCAAAGACAAGTAGTTACTTCAGGATTAAGATAGCAAGAAGGTCTAGGTGAGAAAACTTGAAAAAAGCTTTTAATAAGTGGAACAGACTACAAAGAGACCTCAACTTTAATCAGCCTCTCAGTTTTATTCTAAGTTGGAGATGCTTTTAAGATGGACAAGACAAAAGACCCAGACGCCCCAGACTCTCTGTTCTTCTGCCTATTCTGTAACTAGCCAGACCACTACAAAAAAACTCATAGGGTGTTCTGTGAGAGTTGCACAACAAGATACACACAGCTTATAATAAAAAAGCAGATGAGCATGTAGAAAACAGTGTTATTTAAATGTAGCCAAGAACACAATTTATATCTGTGTGTGAAAACTGCAGGTCTGGAGTTTTCCGTCTAAAGTAAGACCAGTGTAACCTGAACTTTGTTTTAAGGGCAATCCATCAAAATTCAGCAACAGTTCAGTTGTATTTGGGGTCAGCAGTTAGTACATTCTGCATCTCAGAGGTAATTACCTCTGAGATGCATTACCTCTTCAAGAGGTAAACGGTACGAAAATATTAATTATGAACAGGGTAACATAATTTCCCAAGGAAACCACGTGGTTAGCACCAGTCCCAGGAAAAAAACCCACATGACACCCAAGGAGAGACAGGCACTCAAGAGGTGGCTTACGAGTCTGACAAGAAACATTTAAAAAAGAGGCTTGCAAGTTGAAAACACGTCTTACCCACATCAATTACCCAAGAAAAGCACCGATCTCATTTAGCTGCTTAAATGTGACATGCAAGTTTATTAAACTCATTTAATCACGCTACCACGCTAACACAACCGTGACATTAGATGACAAACCTGGTTTTCTTCTTGCAAAACTCTATACTGTTCCTTCCAAATGGTGATTTTCGACGCTTCATCTTTCCTCAGAGCTCTCTCCTTTTTTAGCTCAGGGCTCCAGAAGGTCTTGATGCTATTCATGGAAGAACTCAGCTTGCTTTCCTTCACCTCCACGTCCTTGCGAAGCAGATCGTTTTCCCTCAGCACTTCTTTGAGCTGTGTCTGCAGATCCATGATGGTGTTATCCCTGGCCTGGCGCAGCGAGTGAGGCACAGTGGATGCCATGCTCACCGGGGGGAGGTGGTGCTCCCCAAACGCGATGGTATCGCTGGCAACTCCACTCGTGGCGATGTTAGGGCTGCTCCCCATCGCAGTCATCCTAACACCGTAAGGCAGCCGCCCCCCAGAGCGGCCCAGAGTCATGGTGCTTTTCGGAGTGTCTGCACCCACGTTCTCGTGGTCACTTAGATACATAGGGCCGGACGTGGCATAGGCAGCGTTTAAGGACTGAATATTTTCCATGGAAAGGGTTTTCCCACTGCCACCCCCAGTACTACTCCCAGAGCTGCCTCCTGTGCTGTTGGTTCGACGATGGCCCAGGCGTGGTGACCGTGGCAGCCTCGGTGAACGCCCTGGGCTCTGGGTGCTGGGCTCGACCTTCCCCACGGACCGAGCACTTCCATACATGATTAAGCTGGTGGTGTGAGGCAATCAGACAGGCAAAAATCAGGAATGAGAGAGTTCTTCAGTGGTTATAAGTCAACTTAAGGCCAATCACAACTTATGACAGATCCAGTTGTCCATCTTCAAAGTCACATGCTCATGATGTTCAGGACCATATCTGTATCAATAAGAATAACATATTAAAAACTGTATCAGTAAGAGCAACAAACTAAATACCTAGCTTATCATCAAATGTTTTGTCCTGCATTGGAATAAAGTGTATTCTACTACCTTTGTACTTCTACAATATCTTTTCAATTTCCACTCACAGAAAAGCAATCGTTTATTTAAACCCTAATATTTAAACTCAAAAAGTAACTTCTATTTTTGTTTTTCTGTTGTTATATTATCACAGTAAAGAAGTAAGGGAAAGAGAATCCATCAATTTTCAAGCCAAAATTTTGTTGGTCATGATCTAACTCTACAGAAGCCATCTAATCTTTTCCTCTGTTTCTCATCAGCCCTAATTCTTTACCTATTACCTTTCTGAGTAAGAGAAAATAAAAATTTAAAGCCCACTGAGTAGTATATTTTTCCTTCAAGCGCTGCTAGCTTCCATAGGACACAATTTCTAAACCCTTGAGCTGTGAAAATAATCCTGCAAATGGGAAGACAGGATGGACTGAAATGACTCTGATCATGATCTTGACTACCAGGTCACATTCGAGTTGCTGTCAGCCTTTCTTCAAACACAGAAGTCAGAACCAAAACTCAGAGTAATCATGAAATCACTACTGACCACAGAGCTTAAGCAAGTAGAGATGCAACTCCAAAAGAACAGCAATCACACAGCAATGGAACCAACAAGGTTAAGAGGAACAAGAAAATCAAACCTCCACTGAAAACAAGTTCTGGTCTTTTGTTTTTTCTCAAACTAAAATAACTCAAATCTTCGTTCAGCTTAAGAAAAGATTTCAATTGAAACATGCTTTTCATTAACCAGCTCAGATTAATCCCATGAAATAATATTCCAACAGCAGGGACTTGAAACACAGGACAGTATGACATCATCATGCTGCTGTTCCTTCTCCCCTCTACTTTTTCATTAAACAAGAACTCTGGCAGCACATGCAATAAAACTCCTTATTTTTGCAGTGCAATATGATGCTGCTGTACAAGTGCTGGCAGGGAACTCTTTAGTACAGGGGCACAGGGCTGGGACTGTGATTAGTAGTCAAGATCCAGCGGAAAAGCAAGAGACAGGGAAGAAATCCATTCCTGTGACTAAACTACTGCACCAAAGAACCACTCCCACTATACAGTTCTCTTCCCCCTCCTCCTACTTTTTTCCAGTGTAAACTATTTCTTGTAAATGTTGGGCTCAACTGAAATAAAAGCTAGAACATTGAAACATTCCTGATCACCACAGATGAAAGAATATTGGGCAATGTCTAAAGAGCAGTAGCACCTTATATATCCCAACATCTTTCCTTTCACACCAGCTTTTATCTAACTGCCCCCTCTGTTCAGAAGCTAGATATTCAGAATCAATTTTTTCAAATCCTATAGCATGTTAGTGAGATAATAATTGGGCAAGCAGATTAAAGACTAGGTTTAAAAGAGGAATACACTTACAAAATATAGAAATAGTGCAAGTGGGTGGAGGGGAAGAAAAAAAACCAATATTGCAGAAAATACTGGAAGGGAAAAAAGTAAAAGCCCAATGAAGAAAAGATACAGCATTTTTCCTTTCAGAGCAAAAAGTTAGTAAAGGAAAAGATACAGCAAGAAATAGTTTTAAAATGTTTAGTTGAAATTTTAAATGGAAAACTAGATCAGAATAAGCCAACATTTTTTCATTTTCACACAATTTCATAGAAGATACAATGGCATGAGCAGTTTTACAAAGCTTATGGAAGCTGATACTGTTTTGCGAGCAGTTCAAGACATTCAAGTGCTCGCTCCCTTTTTTTTAAACAAGAAAAGCTAGCAACAATATTGCTACAGAATATTTTAAAACACATACATAAAGGAAAACAGGCCAAGGAAAGACAACCAGCAGCATTAATAATTGAAATTACCTACCAAAGTAACACCTACAGATTTATTTTTTTAACACTAGTTACATTTCTTCTATTTCAACTCTATATCGTTATGCAAAACAGTACAGAAATATAAACTATGTAACAAAGTCTACACTGTTCCACTGAAGTTGCTTCAATAAGCAAGACACTGTGCCCCAGATCTGGAAGAAAAACACTTCTTCCAAACAGAAAGGCTATTTCAGACTAGTCTCACTGTTTGAGATATCAAAATGCTAAAAATGCTGCTGTGACACCACTTGAGCTCTCAAAACAAGTCAGATATGATTTCTTAGACGCTCCATAAAGTACATTCAACTGAGAGCTTGCATTCATGAGGATTCTCTTGAAAATTAATCCAAATCACAACACTTAATTCATTTGCTAAAAACTCACCACAGTAAGTCAGTGCAAACACTCATTCACTTAACAGCTTTAAATGAGTTTAACTTGAATCAAGAGATCAGACGTGTTTTACTACATGAGTTTCAGTTTCCCCCAAAACCACTAAGTGTAAAAGCTGCTGGAAGTACATCACTGTTGCACACAGAAGTATCACCTGGTAAAGCCCTTAACAGCACACAAGAGGAGCACAAAAGTTTTTAGATTATTTCTAGTGAGTTCATCACCCTCAAAATAGGAAATCTCACGGAATTGCTTTCTCTTTGCTTTAGCAAATGTTTTGTTGAACTATTAATACTTTTCAAACACTGAAATTGGCTGATACCCTCGACAGAAAAGCAGCTTCCCAGGCAGCTGCAAGGAGCTGGTACCACAGCAGGTGCTGAGCAGGAAGCATCTCCAATTATACTGGGCAGGCAGGTGAGCTCTCATCCACCCTAAGTGGAAACACTGTGCTGATTCAGCTCTAAGCTTTGTTTCACAGGTAGGCACCATCCTGTCTGCTTCTCCACAAACATCAAATAATTCAAGCTATGAAAGCCAACTGCTAGAAATAGCTGTTGATCAGGGTTATGGGAAGGATTCCCAGAGCTGGCACCGATGAAACTCAGGGAGAACAACTCTACTCTCACTGCCCTGCCTTACACTGCATCCACTTTTCAAACCAAAGCAATAGATTGAGAAGAGAAGTAGTCTCTGGAAAGAGGCAAATGTAACCCTCCAGTATTTTTCTTGAATAACAACTTTGATTACGCCATTGTTAGGCTTCAAAGCTGTGAATATCCCAAGTGTTAACTAAATACACCCTTCCACACATGCAGCCAGTTTCAGTCTTTTCACTGACACAGAGATTTGCTGTGGTTCAAGCAAAAAAAAAAAAAAGTTACAAAATAAATCTTAACTCTTTTTTTCCCCCCTGTTTTTTTTCTAGTAGCATTTATCCCCAGTCATATCAATTTGTTGTAGAAGCAAATATTAAGACAATTAAGCTAGGAAAAACATCTTTCATCCTGGAAACAGCAAAGTGAAGGAAGCAACAAAAAAGTCTATTCTTATTCACAGCACCAATTAATCAGGAAGAAGAAAGAACTCTATTTTTCCGCTTGGAATCCAAGCAAAAGTATATGGAAGACTTCTTTCAGATAACAACATAACCAGAAAAGTTGAGAGTTTTTCAATATTCTGACCCACAGTAGCATTTTACCAGGAATCTCAGAAGTATGATCTCTTATCTTTCATGAGGCCAACATGCAGCACTGTTACTATTTTCCTCTTCTACTCTGACTCTAATTTTAGTCACAAATAAATCATCCCTTAACCTTACAAGATGGTGGTAACCACAAGGAACACTGTCCAACTGGGACATGAACGTGCAAACCACCTTCCCCTTGCAAGCTCTCCTGCAGGTTTCAAAAAACTTTGGTCTTTTCTGCCAGTATAGGAACCTTTACCCAAGATTACAAAGAAAGAGACTATAAACTGCAAGTGTTTAAAAAACCAAAACAGCTGAAGCCAGTGCTAAACCATTTTCCCTCAAAGGTAGCTTGCATACCTTTAAATTTATGAAACACAACTCTCATGTTCTCTGTTCAATAAGAGAACAAAAAATTCCAAAGAGTATCCTATCTGCAAGCCAAATTAAAAAAAATTCAAGTCAGCCCAAGCAAAAACTTCATATAGATATCTAGAAAGTGGCATAGCAGCTTTGCAAGTACAAAGATATACGACTGACCTGCTTTAGTATTAGTGGAAAATGCTATCTAGTGATTATGGAAAAGGTGGAAAGAAGGACTATCAGAAAAACAGGCAAAAATTACACAGTACTGTAGAAAAAGGTTTGAAAAAGGACAGTTATGAACACATTTTCTGCATGAAAATGTTAAGATAAATTAACAGTACATTCTGCCTGAATGCCAGCTAACAAAAATGTCTTCTCAGATCATAGGTGACTGTCCAAAAAACACTCAGAGACAGACACCATGAACTGTGGAAAAAGTTTAAAATCTGGCAGGAGACATTTAAATGTACTGCAGTGCAATTTATTTCATTACAATAACCTGGTCAGCCAGTGAAAAGCAATGGAGAATTAAGCTTCCTTCAAAACAGCAGAGCAGCTACCAACCCAATAAGTACACCAATATCCAGACCCATCCACACTGAAAACAGTGATTCAAAGCAGCCCAAAAGCTGCATCAGGCCCTGGCACACGGAAAGAATAGTAAAAAGCCACCTGCACAACTTCACGCAGATTTACTTGTAAGGCAATTAGGACATAAGAGAGAGCAGGAATAGGAACATGGGTCTTGTCAAAGATCTGATGGTTTTCAATAAAAAGGTTGTATTCAGGCATAGTAGAAATGTAAGAAATTCTGCAGGGATCACATCAACATCAACTTCACTATGAAGAATCCAATAAAATGAGATGTGTTTACCAATGCTGTCACACTCAGCCCCTATATGTAGTATTTTATGTGAACCAATGGCTCAGAAAGCAGACATTCCTGGCTACAGCTGACAGAAAACAGAAGATTCATTAACAGAGAGTTTTGTTAACCTCTGGAGGATCTCTCTGTCATATAAATATATAATGCCTTTCATATCTCCCTCTATTCCAGGACAAATACTAATACCACAGTAACTACTTCTACGGAAGCAAGCAAACAAATACACAACAACATACTGCAGAAATACAGGAAAAACCCTGCTTACATTTGTCAAAACAAAAAAGAAATTTGGAATAACTTCTGCAGCCTTCAGCAAGTAACATTTCCTCTGAATTTCTTTCCTGCAGTTTCTGTTCGGGACTGATACCAGCTGACAGACAGCAACATCTATGGAGACAACTCCTTAACAGTATCACTGCCTGATAGTCGGGAATGGGGCAGTGGGATCACACACCAGGCAGGCAAGCACAACTCTAGTGCCTCCCAGCAGCATACTGGAAGCCATCTATCCAGCTTCCAGAAGACAGAACTTCTTGTCCCACCGACTCCTGTCTGCACAAGGAAAGCTCTGAATGTCGGTTTTATAATAGAAGCAAAGTCAGCCTTCACAAGAGGCGTCTTAATCTGATAAAGGTCTGCAGCAGACACATTAGGCTTCATTAACAGAGGTAGCAATTGTTGCCATTTACATAATTCACACCCGGAGAGCTAATCACAAATAAGGATGACTGGATTACTCAGCAGGACGTGGACTACGGAGTAGCACCGGGAGGAGAAGGGGGTAGAAAAGGTAGAATTCCAAAAAAAGGAAAAGCTTGTATTCCAATAAAACCCTGCCAGATATCTTTACCCTGGAACCCAGACAGTGGGTATAATGAGAGAACTGACATGATTCACAACTTAGAGGTGTCTTAATCAAGAGAAACACTGAATTCCTGTTACTTCCTAGTGCACACCACCACAGTTACCAAAGCTATGGCTGCTATGTTACTTTTTATATAAAGTCTGAAGCCTTTGACTTAGGGCTTTATTACAGATTTCAGTTTTGACTAGTTTTGGAAGGTAAGAAAGCTCACTAATTTTCATGATAATTTAACGACTATTACACACAAAAAAGACAGAAGAAAGTTTACTCTGGAAACTGCTTGCAAGCCAACCAGTGCTGGACACAAGGCATTGAACCCATGGAATTCAGGGTTGTTTATCTTTATCAAAATATCCTCGTGGCTGTAAGAAAGCAAGAAAGCAAAAGGGATGAATGAAATTAAGACAGAAAGAAGCCAAAAAAGTAACTGTTCATATTAGGATTGATTCTCATTCCTAAATAGCACATAAACAGAAGCCCAAGCGCTGCCATCTGTTTATATCCAATCCTTTTTAAAAGCTGCAGGATAGTGGTGGTGGTTGGTTTGTTTTTTTAAATTGAGTTCACCTACTTGCACATCTGCCAGGTTCACTGAATGTAGCAGTGCCTTTGTTCTGTCTCACCAAACATAAGAAGATGGGAATTGATATATTCTCCCCCACGTACACAACAGAGAAGTCTTCCCAGAACAGCATCTCAAAAATCCCCAATAATCTTGAGATGACTTTGACATATTAAAAAAACCATGTTTTGTAAAAGGCAGGTCATCAACCCCGACCCTAACATTTTGAGGAAAAAAACCAGCAGTCATTTGTCAAGAGAGTGTTTTGTTTCTAAACATAAAGTGACATTCCTGTTACAGTTTTTTCATTTGAAAGGTTAGCATAAATGGTACCCATACACTTTAAATCACCACAGAACATGGAACCATCTTGATGACCCATCCTTTTTAGATACCACTCTGCTTCCTATTCCTACAAGATAGCCCATCCAGAAAACACTACCTGTGAGTCTCTAAACAAGAGCCAGAAATACTCATCAGCTTCCTAGTTAATTTGTCTCCCACAAGTATACAATTCCTTTCATGAGATCTACTTCCTCAACAAGGAACACAGAACATATTCGACTGTACAACAGTTTCTTTGCAAAAGCAGATTTAACTGACATCAAGTTTTGTTTCTTATAACTTCCATAAGTGTTGATATCAGCATAAAGGGTACACTTCCACCACCAGAGCTTCATTCCCTTATATCTTCTTTCCCCAAATACAAGACCACAAAAACAAAAGACTTACTGTTATTATAGCAAATAAATCTATTTCAGCTAAACCTTTATTTACTCATATTTATATACTCTTTCTGATATGCCACTTGCATATAAGGATTTTTTCTTCAAGCTCTGGAAGTCAGTCTCAGCTTGAGGCAGAACATGAGGCACTACTGATATTTCTAAAGGCCTTTCTTCATCTCCCTTGTCAGACTTCAGTGGTTCTGCACCCAGCGTACTGAGTCAACCCAGTCACTAAATTTGGGTGGCACAAGCAAGTTCTTTCTGTTCTGGCTGCTGTGCACAAACAGAAGCTTCTCTGTCTTCCTCCAGAGACTGGAGCACATACTGATTAACACTACCTGGACATCACACTGAAAGGCTTCCCAGGTGTGGCAGAAGTCTTGGACACTGCCTCAGCACATATTCTCTCCCTGATTGAATCTGTTACAGAAGGATTAGCACATGGTGCAGATATGACCATTCTCAAACTGCTTCTTGCCTGGGTTTACCAGAGACTGGACCCACATTGTCCCTCCCTGCCCTACCTTCTTAACACTGACATGTGGGTAGGCTGGGTAGGTGCATCACCATTTGTATTGTGCAGTGACTGGGACATAATTATAAGTCTCTAAATTTAAAGCAGATGTGAGAAAAAAAATTACCACGTGCCCTTCCTCTTTTGAAACAAGGTCCAAATCACAAAAAGCAACAGGAGCCAGAACCCACACATATCACTTCCTAGTGATAAACTGATTAAAATAATTCTCACTCTTCTAACTACCTAAAATATTGAAGACCTGTGGATGTTAATTTTCTGTCACCGTATGGTTAGTTTATAGCCTGAATTTCAGAGTATGAAGTCAGTAAATACTACGTGTTTGTAACCATGGCTGTTTCTCTCTTCCCTACAGGTGGCACAAACCCAACAACCCCCTTTCTAACAGCTGAAACAAAATGCTAAAAGCAATAAAGATATTTCAGAAGCCCAGAAGGACCTAGAAGCACTAGTGAATCCATGCAGACAGACAGCCTAAAGTCACCATGGGTAACATCACTGAGCAAGACAAAGCACACTCCAGCTACAGAAATTCCATCATAATCTCGCCCTGACAACAAAGTTGCATTAACAATATTGATATAAATCATATACTAGAAAACACCACTTTTGCTAAGTCAGCACTGGATTTCCTAGGATCTCCTGCTCTACCTGTGCCATACAGCAGTCCACTGCATGCCACAGAGTTAAACTCTTGGCTTAAACAGGCAGCAATGGATAGAATCCTCCTCACCCAGGGTGCTCTTATGGTAGAGTAGCCAGCAAGGGTCAAGAAGACACATTGCTGTTTTAGTTTTAGCAATTACTTTAAAAGCCACATGCACTCCTCCATACTTACATCTCTGATCAAACCATACTCAGCTAAAACAAGCCAGACCCTCTAAACATAACACACTTTATCAGTGGCTTAGACAGGTAAGTGTTGTAACAAATCTCTCACACAAAAGAGAGGATTTGGGGGGGAACAGGCTTGAAAATAGGGAGGAGGGATAACAATGGGAGAGTATCCTGCTTCACAAATAAGGAATAATCGTGAGGAACTCACACGCTGCTTACAATGGTATGGTGAAATATTTCTATTCATACAGCAGCACAGATAAATGCTTCCAGGAACTGAGAAAGGGATAGACTCAGAGGGGAAAAAAAAAACCAAGTAAACACACCAAATCACAAAAGCCCCTCAAAAAGCCAACCAGGGTTTCTTTCATCACCACGATTTGCAATTCAGCAAAAAATGTACAGGTCATGTAAATACAAAATCTGCTTTTTTTGCTAGTCAGGCCATTAGTCACATATTACAGATGAAAAGTTATGTGAACAAAATCTCAAAAAAGCTCGTGACAGGATCAAAAAGAATGTTAAAAATTATGAAAAACACGATGCTTTAGTATAGCCCAGATAGCAGGCTTTCTTCAGTTTAGGCTTCTGCTAACATCTTTACAGTGATTTAATTACAACTAAATTGGTTTCCCAGAAGTGGTGAAGAAAGTTCACATTATGTCAAATATTATGATAAATTCACATTTCACTCAGCAGATCCCAAACTTTTTCAAGGTGCAGCCTCTCTTGCAGTTTGATGGATTCAGACAAGTCCAAAATTCTGGATGACACAGTAAAGCCACAGACTTGACTGTTCTACAAACTGCTGTTCTGTCATAAAAGTTCTGAATTGTGCTTCCAGAACTGAACTACATTCAGTACAGCAGTTAACTAAACAACTACTGATTTAATCCAAATATTTCATTACTGAAAAAAATTCCACTCTTGTACTACCAACTCTAGTCACAGCAGCACGGGCAAGGTGGTGATTTCTCTCTTCCCATCCTATTTGAAATGGCTGTGAGGGTGCTGACTCATAAGTGACCCTGAATCGGGGCACACATCTGAGCTGCTGCAGTTTTCAACACAAACTCCAGTAGCATGTCAGGTTGTGGCTCAGGAGGAGATGTGTGTTCAGCCACCTACGGCTACAGACGCCGTAATCTCAGGGAGGAAAGGAGGGCAGGCAGCTGGCGGAGGTTACTGCTGGAGTCACCTTAGCCCAGCTGGCCATTGTTTGAGAATTACAACCCTACAGCCAAACCCGGCAACTTTTTTGTGGTTACAACCCGTCGGGTTTGAGGTAACATGTTATCCAGCTGCAACCACCCCACGCGCATCAGCGTGGCCCCCCAAACATGCATTGTTCTTCAGAACAATCCTATTTCTATCCATTTGCTTTCATTCCCTTGGCTCCTGTACTGCTTCCCCCCCAACACACCAACACCCCCGTAGGTGTTTCTTTACATCTTTTCTTCGCATCTCCCAGTCTCTCCCATTTCCACCGGGGCTTCACTTCGAACCATTTCACACCAGCTCGGCACGAACCACAACGTGAACTTCCAGGGTGCACAGCCGACACTCCAGGTAAAATAAATTGCAGACTTCCTAACTGAGATTCGGAGCTCACGCTACCAACGAGGCAGCTGTGGAAGGGCAGCAATTCCTGACACGGGCTCCAGGATGGCAGCAGATCCAGAAACAAAGCACCGTGTCAGCTGACGCTCACCCCGTAGTAGAGGCGATAAAATACACGAAACGTGACCGTTCAGCGCTCGCAAAGAAAACACACACGAAAACCCCAACACCGCCACAAGGTCTGGGCAAAAAGGCAGCGCTCCCCATCACCTCGGACTGAGGTGACTGAGACAACAAAAGCGAGCGCTTCCCAAGGACAGACCGAGCGAGGAGGGGCGGAAGAGCACGGCCGGGGAGGGCGAGCGGGCAGCGCAGGAATTGACGACCGCGAGCGAAGCGCACCCGCACGCGCGACGGGCAGCAGTGCGCAGGCGGGCGTGATGTGCGTTGCCGCCGCCGCGCTGCGCCGTGGCCGTTGGCCCGCCCGCCGCCGGCCGCGGGCGGTGACAGCTGCGGGGCCCGGCGGGCGAGGCGCGACCCCCCGGGCCGCCCCTCCTCGGCCCGAGACAGCCCGCGCACACCCCGCCGGGACCCGCACCCACCTGCGCGGACAGCGCCGCAGCCCGCCGCGGACCCCTGCTGCGGCAACAAACGCCGCCGCCGCAGCAGCCCCTGCCCAGCGCGGCGGCTGCTCCCGCAGCTACCGGCGCCGCAGCCCCGCCCCGCCCCAGGCGCGCTCCCGCTCCCCAGCGGGCCGCCGAGGCGCGTTAAACCTCCCGCCCATTCCCGGCGCGGCGCGGGCGGCGCGCGGCCCCTCACCGGCAGTGTCGGCCGACGCGGGCAGCGCAGGGGCAGGGGCAGCGCAGGGGCAGGGGCCGCGCAGGGACAGGGGGCGGCGGCGGCCTCCGCCGGGCCCCGCTCGCCGGCTCCGCTCGCGCCGCTCCCGCCGCGCGCCCGCGGCGCGAGACACGCGCAGGCCCCGCCCCCGGCGCGCGCGCCCCGCACGGCCGGGCTCTCCCTTCGCCTCCCGCCCCGCCGAGGCCGCCCCGCCCCCCCCCGGCGCTGCCGCTCCCCCGGCGAGGTTTGGCCGCTCTGGCCGGCCCGTCGCGGCGGCGGCGCCGGCGGGAAGTGCGAGCGCGGCGAAGGAGCGATTCGCCGGCTCAGGTAGCGGAGGGGAACGGGAGAGGGAACGGGAATGGGATCGGGCACGGGATCGGGCACGGGATCGGGCACGGGATTGGGCACGGGATCGGGCACGGAACTCAACCCGGACCCGCGCCCGAGGCGCGCGCACCTCCTGAGGGAGCCGCCGGCGCGCAGGGCGACTGACCCGCTGCGGGATCCCCACAGTTCCACTGAACTAGGAATTTATTTAATTATTTCGTTATTATTACAGTATACGTAATAAAATAACAATTAATAAATAATTAATTTAAGGAGCCAGAACCTGCATTAAAGTCCTTAGCCGCTGTTCGCAGGCAACGCTGAAGAGAGAGGTTATGGCAAATCGGATGGACCTGTGAGATTGCTCAAGGAATGACAGAGTTATTGGCATGTAAATTATCACTATTTCAATTAGTATCTTGTTGCAAGAAATACCGCTTACATTGTAATTACATTTATCGTATTGTATCATATTATAGATATTATAATATCATTATCACATCTTACTATATATTATCTATATGTTTTATATATTATTATATTTTGTACCATACATTACAATTATATTATATATATATATAATATATATTATCATAATATAGTTCAGACCTCTCACAGCCTGATACCCGCTGAGGTCTCGATAACTTGAGCTCCCTTTTCAACTGTAGAAGCACAGAATCCATTTTAAATGCATTCCTGGTAAAGGTAAGGAAGGAAGAGCTTTACCCCGTGTTCATGAATTTCACATAAGTGCATGTTGTCAAGTCTAAAGTGATATTGCCGTCTTGATATTGCCGTCTAAGAAAGCAGAGGGATGAAAATGGATACAGGGTTGCCCATGCCTGGAGTGTTCTGCCGATTTCAAGTGTAAATGATTTTTCATTTAACAGTAAACAAGTGTCAACCTGGAGCTAAACAGGAAAACAGAGAGCTTCAAAGCTTTGGGGTTTTTGTCCTAACTTAATTAGTGTGTCAGCTTAACAGGGTCCTGCTGCCAGAAGTGTCATCTGTACCTGTAATCACAACGGGGTTTATGATGCACAGTTTGACAGATCTCCCACAGCTCTTGCAGAGTTCACATGTTTCAGTTTCCAGCCTGGATTAATTTCTTGTCATAATTGCATTTGGGAAATCTGCAGCCTTTCCAGTTACAATTGGACAGGCTGCTTTTCCCTTGAAGTCCCAAACCATTACTCTGAGTTAAAAAGCCTGCTGTCTTTCTCTTGCAAGGGCTAAAGTGACTCGTACATAAATGATGTGGATATAAATCAATCTGACAGGCTTTTAGAAAGAAGTACCCACATAAATAATTTACAATATTTGATTAATATTTCTGCCAGGTCTGGTCTCCAGAACGAGCTCCTTTCTTTTAATCCATCTGTGTGTATGTGAAACTCGTTTTTGGAGACTGGATTGTTCACTTTTGATTTTGTAACTGTGAGGTGTTGCTGTTTCACACCTGGAAAACAGCTTGTTTGTGAAATAAGTTTCTCTTTTCCTTCAGTTCTACCTTGTAGTGCAACAAAACAGGGCAGGTCTTCCTACAACCCCAGCTCACTGTTGCTGTAGGGAATTCTTTTATATATAATATCATCAAAAGATTATTGGTGCAGACGTACCCTTTAATACCCTGAATGAATTTTTTTTTTGTGCAGAATTGTGAGTTAATGCAAAGAAATTAAGTAGTGCAAGAAGCAGGCTTTCTATTCTTGGAGAGCAAACGTATTTCAAATTTAGAATTGTTTGGAACTACCTGTTTCATAAGGTGCTACTGATGCATTTTTAACTAATGAAACTTCGTGGACACTCGGTAAGGCAAAAATGACAATGGGCACTGAATTTTAAAGCAGCAAACAAAATTAGGTAGGAAAAGAGTAACTGACGCACAACACTGCTATTAAGGAAAATGTTTGGAGGCATAACCAGCAACATTTGAAAAATATGTAGGCTAAAACCCAGCAACATGTGGGTTAAACCAACTAATTTGGACTGGAGCTGGGTTTGTGTTTGGTGGGGAAGCAGGGCCCTGAACAACCTCCAGTAGTTACACAGATGATTGGTGAACTTGTGACAGCTGTATAAAGGCTGTTATGACAGAAAACTCAGCATAGTGAATAAGGAGTTTTCTCATCCCACATTCCAAAATGCAGGAATTGACCAGGTAGGCTTTGTTTGAGATGTTGGATGTATTCAAAAATTCTTATATAGAAACAGTCTTCCACAAAGGCACTGTGTTATTCTGCTAAGCTTCTATAAAGGTAAGGAAGGAGGAGCTTTACCCTGTGTTCATTAAAATGTTAATTAATAAAAATTGTAACCAGGATTAGTGTTTTCTGTTTAGTGCAGGGAGGGGATCATTATCCCAGACATGGCAAACGTAAACCTGGTAGTGCCTGATAAACCTGTGAGTTAAATTATGCTTTTGGAGCCACATGGATTCCACTGGAATAAATGGAACTGCTTGAAGGTGTCAGATGTGACACATGCCCTAAATGAGTAGAAATTGCCATAGTGCTGTTTGTGTGCCTTGAAAGCAAATATAGTTAAATTACTGCAGGTAGCTCAAACTTTCTATGTCTTTTTTATTCTCTTACTACAGAAGATAGCCTGAATCAATAAGATGCATCAATAAGGTGTTGGCAGCATCACAGCCCACCCAGTCTCATGACCTCCCCGTGCATTTCATTGTTTAACCTGCTAAACACTGAATATCTTTTTCTTCTGATGAAGTCAGCAGAACATCACCTTGCTGTTCTCAAGTCGTCCAGGTTGTTTGCCTAGAGATAACAGAAGTCAAAATTGAAGAGTTCTGTTGTATGCAGCTTTTCCACAGGCAATTTCATCATCCCTTTTCCACTCTCTTTAAACTTTGGTGTATCTCAGGCCCGTCTTGATTAGGAACGTCTGCCCCATTTATACTTAAAAGCGTTACCTCAGCTTTAGTTTTAGGTAAAGCAGCCTTTGCATAACAGGTAAATCAACTTATAAAGCAGTTTGGAGTTCCCAGAGGAGAGAATACTCCACAGAAATATAAAACTTTTAAAGCTTTTTGCATGTCTTCTTGGAGTAATTTGCACCTTAGGTTAAATATGTGGCATTATCTTTAGTGCTTGCTAAATCACTTGTTGCTACACGTGTAACTGTTTGCTCTGGGTGGGCTCAGTGGAATTGCATTGATTAAAGAATGCTGAAGATTATTTTACTCAGCAAGCCAAAGCTTCACTGTGAAGGAAACTTACCCTATAGAGAGGATGAGGTTGAATGAAAAGCCCTCTGAAAGTTCACAGTCCATGTCAAAGTCCTTGGATTGTGTGATGTTGTGATTAATTTCTTGGAAGAGCCATGTTCTAGCTGAGTGTTTCCCAAGCTGTGGTACTCACACAATTCGTGGTATGCCAACTATTTTGAAGTGATGCAAAACTGCCTGCTTGCACCTTACACTTGAGGAGAACTGGCAACTGGCTCTCCTAGCACAGGATTAAGGCACAGGGCATGGTTCAAAAGCCTAGTTTGTCAAGACAGAGGGGAACTGATGGGAAAAAGGAGATTTAGGACCAAAATAAATTTTGGGGGGGAGTGGATAGCAGGGTAGAAAGGTGTGTGAGGATGTGTTAATTTAGAAAATTAGAAGTTATGTCCATACAATCATGGAAGGGGAAGGTGTTGCCACCACAGCCCACAGTGGTAGTTGTACCTGAACAGATTAAATTCAGGATTATCTACTCTAGAAGATTGCTTTATTTCCTGCACAGGAATTTGTGTACACACCCAGATTTTTCTCAGCAGCTGCTCCATTCACTACCAGCATACAAATAAATACCTATTTCTAGAGTGCTGTTGAAAATTAATATTTCATCATCTAGTTTCCCAAACCAGAGAATTTTTTTTTTTATCGTGTACCTAATATGTTCGAATTTTAAAGATCAAAATATGGAAGTAGTAAAAGCTGTTAAGTTTCTTTACCTGATCTAGTCTACCCAGATAACATTTTGGAGCACAGTGCAACACCTCTAGTCTTGTGGTGGTTTTTTCTCACTGATAAGAAAACTTCCTGAGAACATTACCAGCTGAACTGAAAGGAATTCCCTGTAAATAATAAGTAATGGTCAGAATCACAGAGGTAATAAATTATAAGTCCTTTAAATTGATGTAAGCTGTTTACGTTGTCCTGCATACACAGCAAGTCTAGTTGAACTTTGATTTTTAGTATTTCAAGATGGTTTGAAAACAGGGCTTTTTTTAACACTGGTTAATGAGTCAGGCAGTCTCCCTGCACAGTCCTGGCCCTGGAGGGTGTTCGAGGCTCTTTGGCACTCAAGTCAATAGCTTATTATCTACTTCAGTATTAATGTTTCATGTAAGTTAAAATGTTGTGGGGAGAGGGTGGGGTGGGTGAGGAAACAATATTCCACTGAGGAATGGAAGTACCTTGCCTTCCCTAGCTCCTGGCTCTGATACTGAGATAGACTTATAGCTCCATTTGCAGAATTAACTTCTCTCTCTTCCAAACTCCTGCTCTAATAATTTTGATATTGGAGTTCTGTCACTTTGAAATGCTCTGGCAATTGCTTTGAGACCCAGGGCTCTACTGTGCTGCACTTCACCGACTGCAAAACCCACCACATTGCTCTGACAGAGTGTTTGCTTTAAACAAGGCTCACAGCTGAGGCTGTGCCTGCAGGTAAAGCCTGAAACCAAACTGGATTCATACATAATTTGAAGACAAAACACTGACACGTTTTTAAACTGTTTATTGCAAAGAAAGATGTTGCTAGTATTCCCTAGCAGCATCTGATCTACTGGATTAAAACCATGTGATGTGAAGCTCTTTTCAGTGGGATTCTGTACTTCCTTGTTCTCATTCAGAATCAATTCCCATAACTTATTCAGAACTTTGTTAGGAGTGTATCTCTTTAATAAATTTAGGCTGATAATGGTGCACACGCTATAAAAACTTAAAGGACTTCAACTGAAATCAGTATTAAGCAATTTTGCATCAAAACACCACCCACCTACTTTGTATAAATTGGTCACAGGGCTATGTAGCAAATGACATTTTGTTTTTTTCCAAGGGATTATAACGATTAAGAGGGGAGGCAGCAGTATTGTTCAAACTTTGATTCCTTTTGCCTCTCACCACACATACTATTTTTTTTCTCTCTACTTGTCTCCCTCCCCATGCAATGAACTCTTTGCTGAAGAGGGGAAATAGCCTGCTTAAATCACAAGTGTTACTCCTGGTAACGTTGCTTTCTATTTGTTCTTTTTCCAAAACCAAACGCATTTACCACAAATTGCAGCTCGCTTCTGACTGAAACACATTCAAGTGGATGAACACTGCACAATTATACAAGTTTTGGACTGAAGGTGAATAATTCTAGCCAACCAAAATTAAGGAGAGTTTTAGCTACACCTGGCATAATTGCCAGTGCTCATACTTGCCCAGGAAACAACCAGTATCCTTCTTCTGAAAATTGTTTGCCAAGTCCTCAGTAAACTTTGGATTTCTTGTTCAGAGACTGGAAAAAAAACTTATTTTAAAAAGTGCTGAAGCTGGAATAGATTAGCAAAGCATAATACCAGCCAGGTTCTGACTGACTGTCAAATCATGGTATTCTCTGGGGGTTTTAGACTTACTCGAACTGTTCTGACATCTCCAGCTATCTTGTATGTGTCTTAATTTTTCCTATATTTGTAATGCTTTCAAAAGTCTGAGTGCTGGGCTACCAGTTGTACAAATGACATTTCTGCAAATACAATTGCAAAGATTGTCTCTGTGGGTTATTCAGAAGAGCTGCTGCATTTCCTTGGCACAGCTGGGAATCCCAGGGACCAGGGATCTCCCAGGGACCACTGCTCCAGCAGGGTGGAGTGCAGTGCTGGGAAGTGTTGGATACTGGCTTGGAAAAGGGTGCCATCTACTGAATTATTGGCACCACTTCTTACAGTTCTTACAGGTTCTCTGTGGTTTTCAGCTCTGCACAGAGTATGTGGTACCATGATAACACAAGACAGTCTGATTGATTGCAGTCAAAGCAATAATCTAAAATAAAAACTGACAAGTCAGGGTATAGCCAAGTAAGGTTTTAAAAAGTTACCTCTGCTTTTTTATCAGAGCCTAAGTATTAATAGATATTGAAAGTCATCCAAGAAGTGCTGAAGAATCTGAGAGGGAATTCTATTTTCTCTTACCTTTAGGGATGCCTGAAAGCCAGGGGAAAGATGGCAAAAGCTCCAGCAGCAGCAACAGTTCCAGCACTGGCAGTTCAGGTGCTTCCTTCGGACAGGTCAGTCCCCTTTGCCCAGGAGAGAAATACAAGTTTTATGCTCACACTTCTGGAAATCTGCCCTGCACGTTCATTCATTTTAAACTTGGACACAGTAAGGTTGGAATCGTGCTACATCTAATTGTATATTACATTTTTCATCCATGATGGTCTTGGCATGCCTCGAGTTATAATATATTGCTGTGGATTCTTCTCTGAAGGTTTTTAAATCTCAAAAGTGGGTCTTGTTTTATTCTCCTTTATTCCCAGATGGCCTGGATCATACTTGCACACGTTCTCAGTAGTGGTTCAGAAAAGCCAACTACTTTCAGCTATTAAAAAATTATTTTAAAAAATTGCAAAATAATTCAGAAAAAAGAAAATCATATCTGGGCTTAACAGAGCTTTTGGTGGTGAATTCTCTTCTCCATGATAGGCATTTATATGTAGTTCCTGAATATGGCACAGGCATGTGCATCCTCCATTTTTCCTTATGCTTTTTGGTTACAGGCTTGCATTCTGGAGACAGAAGAAGACAAAGTTATTCCTTTAAATTTAAATAGAACCAAATACAAATCAGAGGGGTTTGCCAGGGGTTGGAATTTATATGACACACACACTGTGATCTGCTGAATTGTTAGAGTAGCCAATACATTCATACACAGTACTTACAATTTAGGTGGTAAAACCTCCGTTCTGTCCCACATCAGAGCAGAGCAACACAAGCTTTTTAGTGCTCAAATCCTTACACATACATTTAGGCTTTGCTACGGTTTTTAAATTGCATTTCTACTAGGACAAGCCTAAAGTTACAACACCTTAGGCTTCTGGTGATGCTGGTGTTCTCTAAAGATACCAGTGATGTTGGAGTCATCCAGAGGGATTTTCCCAAGAGGGAAAATTGCTGAACACTCCTCAAGAAATTCCTATTTTGACTGGTTTCCTGAGTTTATATCCTCCCTGCCCTGATGGCATATGGTGCTAGAGTAACATTAATCTTTGCTTTTGTTGGAGTTTTTAAATACACTTTTCTTGTTGGTCACAGAGATATTAGGTTTTGGTTTTGAGAGGTAAAACAGAAGCTTATATGTGTGTTTGTGGCAAGCTTGACTAGGATTATTAATCAAAAATAGTTGCTACAGCTCAATAATTGTATACATCAAGAGGGGAAAAAAACCCCAAACAATCTAATGCAGTACATAACATGAGGCATTTCCTTGTCTGTTCTAAGCTGATTCTAAAAATGGATCATACACCTCTTGGAAGGACTGGGATAAAGAAATGATATTAGGAGAGTAAGATTTGTCTTACCTTATTTTTGTCAACAGTATCACTACACAGCCAGTGAATACCAGGCCATCCAGCACGCTCTTCGGCAGAGGCTGGGTCCAGATTACATCAGCAGTCGCCAGGCTGGAGGAGGACAGAAGGTAGGAGCACACATGCACAGATGTTTCTACTCCATTTTTTTCCCCCTAGGGTTTAAAAAGTTACAGTATTCCTTATTTTTTTTGAAGGTAATTTCCTGCTAGTAGTTTAATATGCAGATGTGAATGCAAAGTCAGCATGGCATAAATTTTAACTTTTATTGAGCCACAGATCCCTTTTACACTTAAAAAAAAGACTTAATTTTTCAGTGCTTCATCCTTTACAAGGGAATGTTTATCTGCTTGTGCAACACTGAGATGTTTTCCTTATTTTTTCCCAGAACTGGACTATATAAAGCATTATATAACACTGGCTATGTTTTACCATCTTTAGTCTCCTGTAGCTCTGCCTTCCATTAAGTCATATTTGTTGTTATATTAACCTGCATCACAGTTGCTGGAAGAGAGTGAACCTAAAGCTGCACCATCATCCTTTTATTCACATTACCTGAACCTTGAACTTAGCCAGGTTTCCTCAGTGTGAGGTGATGAGTGTAATCCCTCTTTAAAATAAAGATGTGTAGAGATGTGTGCACAGGTCCCTGTGTTTATATGCATATTTATGTGTTTATGCTTTTCTTTTCAGGTCTGTTACATTGAGGGTCACAAGGTCATCAGTCTGGCCAACGAGATGTTTGGCTTCAATGGCTGGGCTCATTCAGTCACTCAGCAGAACGTTGGTGAGTGTCTCCTGAGGGCAAAGAAATCTTCCCTCCCCCTTGTTTCACTGTGAAGGAAAAGTCTCTCAGATAAGGGCCAGGATATCTGTCCTAGAAGTTGGTCACTCCAAACAACCTGGAGAGAGGCATGTACAATTTCCAGGTGCTTTAACAGTTAGTAAAAATTATAGAAATTGAATAATTTCTCTAATAATGGAGCTTCTGTTTTCTTTTTACATGTCACAGTCATTACTCTGAGGGTGTTTATGATTATTCTTGAGGTATTCTAATCAGGTCTCTGATCTCTATGGGAACACTCAGTCAAGAGTAATTACAATTAAACTATTTAACACCCAGCAGCCCTGAGCCAGCTTTCATACTCACCTGTAATTTTTATACTCTAACCAGATCATATTCTCAGTTAATATTCTCCTAATCTTTAGGGACCCATCTTTTTCCGCAGACTCCTCTTCTAGCTAATACCTAGTACTGAGATTTTTATAATAGAAAGCTTTAGAAAAAATTTTCACTATAATTTGGTGTTCAGGTGATCTTAAAGCTTCAGCCTCTTCCATCTCAATAGCTGAAATAGTACCTACCAGAGAAGTGTTGTTCTTGTTTGCAGATCTGCTGTGCTTATGCTAAAGACTCGTTGTGGAAATAGGTCAAAGTAGCTCCTTAAAAGTACTTTCTTTCTCCTCCCCACCTTCAGAAATCTTTTCTTAACTCAGGCTGCTAGATTCTAGAAATAGAATAACTTACTTCATTGCTTTCCATCTATTCTGCACCACTTTTTCTCCTCTTTTTAGTCAAGAAAGGACTGACATCCTTCAAACTCCTCCCTTTTTCAAATAATGCCATAAGAAGTCATTCCTTAGAGATTCAGAGGATTCTGTTATGTTTTAAATTCCTGGGTAGAAAAAGGGGGCTTGCACCTTCAGCAGGATCACAAAACAATGAAACAAATAGACCAGATGAGTACAGAAGGGCTCTTGCACCCCAGAATGGAGTTACTTGAACTCCAAATTTCATTTCAGACATGTGTCCTGTTTCTATTAGACTTGCAAGACTGAGTGCTCTATGTGTATTAGTTAGCATTGCTTTTGGTGTGAAGTAAGGTACTTTAGAGATTATGACTGAGAGTTGTATTGCAACCTCTTCAGCTCTTCAGGCATTCTGTACTGCATAAAACATTTATGCAAACTTTTACAAACTAGAAACTTCTGGTACATAATAGGAAAGGAATTACATGTATAGACTACAGTTTCTTTTCCATTGTTGTTTTTATAAATTAACCCTTAAAATCTCTCCTTTCAGATGAAAAAATTGTTATTCTTTGAACATTTAGGATACATATATGAATTATTAGTAACATTTGCAACTCTTTCTTCTTTCATATGTCAGCATTCTCAAGCTACAGTTAATATTTTGTAAGTCATGCTCCATTTTACAGAAGATGATACAGTATCTTAGGAACATTCAGCAAGTATGCTACAGGTTTATGAATGTCCTTAAAGGACAAAAAAACTAAATGTGGACCAGAAGCCTTTTGTATTATTTAGGATGTTGCTTTTCCCTCCCCCAGACTTTGTTGACCTCAACAATGGCAGGTTCTATGTGGGTGTCTGTGCTTTTGTCAAAGTTCAGCTTAAGGTAAGTGGATTTTTTTGTTTGCTCTGTTTGTAGTTGAGCAATTTGAAGCTGGGAATGAAAGATCTTGCATAGGTCAGACTGTGGCCCTGGAGTACTGTGCTGCAGCAGGAAATCTTGTGCTGTCCAAAACATGGACATTGCTATAGAACAACCAGCTAAGAGCAAGTAATCAGGCTTAGGAAAGCACAGCACCTAACAACAAGTGCTGTATGTGTAGAATTTCCCTTCTACTTACTTAAAATTTTACTGCAGGATGGGTCATACCATGAAGATGTGGGATATGGAGTCAGCGAAGGCCTGAAGTCCAAGGCCTTATCCTTGGAAAAGGCAAGAAAGGAGGCAGTAACAGATGGACTGAAGAGGGCACTCAAGTAAGTGAAGATCAGCACTGACACATTTTCAGAAGTTATGTGAGAATGAAGTGTTATTTTTCAGTCACAGTGAGCTCTCTTGTTTCTCAGGTGCTTTGGGAATGCTCTTGGGAACTGCATCCTAGACAAGGACTACCTACGAGCCGTGAATAAGCTGCCACGTCAGGTACAGAACACGGGCTGTTAGAGCAGGGACTGCAAAACATCCACTGTTCCTGGTCCTTCACGTTGTAAAGTTTATAAATAGTGATATCAGTACATCTCATTCTTGAATGTTACCAGCCTGGAGACCAATAGACTTTGTAACAAACAGTTCACACAAACCAGCAGGCAGAGTTTTTCCCTGACATTTCACCACAACTACTCCAAATTTTGACTCTTTGCAGCAGACAAGTTTGCTGTGGCAAAGAAAGTATCTGGCTCAAAAATCTCGTGTGACATTTATGGCCATGTTGTCTAAATCTCTCTGTTCAATGCCAGTAATCCATGCCTTAACCAAACTGGCTCCTTCCCAAAAGAACACTGCAGACTATTAGATGCCTCTGTGATAGAAAGGGTGAACTAAACTGTTTAGACTGGACCCATGACAACTTTCAGCTGTTGCCAGTCATTTCAAGGTTTTACCACAGAACAGCAAAACAGGTAACACTGTTTTCTTTTGGTTTGTGAGGAGTATACAAATGGCCCTGCAAATGTCCTCTGCCTCGCTTCAAATTGTGCTGATAGCTGAGTTTTGCAACTGAATTATGAGAGCAGGACATACTGGCCTTGGCTGTTGGAGGATGAGGAATAATATTAGGAAGAACTACACTCTTATTTATTTGTGTTAAATACTTGATATGATACTACTGGCAAACTGGCTCTTCCATGTATGAAAGAATTAGCATGTACAACTGATGTATACTCGAACACTTGAACTATGGTTCTTATCCTTCACAAACAATAAGAAACCACATTACATCTTGCTTTGCTTTTTGGACTCCTTATGTTTCAGTTTGCAAGGAAAAAGCTGCAGTTACTTTACCCTCTGTGAAACACTATGTCAGTGAACCTGAGGTAACCAGCACCATGGAGAAATGCCTCTTTGGAGATCTTTGGTCCAGAGGGACATACAATAAATTGTGATGTCCATCTTCACCAGTGACAACCATTCTGTAACCCCTTTATTGTCTGCTCTGATGTGACATAACAGCCTTCAAAGTATCCGAGTTGTCCTGGCTGTTCCTGAGGTGGCAGCTCAGTGACCAACATGGATCTTGCCAGCTCCAGCTGGGGGCAGGAGGCTTCTAGGGGGTGACCTACCTTGTGGACTGAGGAAAAACAAAGCCTTTTACAGCTACTGATCCATGGAGTTTCATACTAAAGTTTCCTTCAGTCACACTAGGATTTGCCAAACTCCACTAGATGCCCAGAGATATAAGGTGATTCTCTCTAGCTAAAGGCTGTAGGAGCAGATCCAAAGTGACACCTCACCAAGTAAAGACGGCCCAAATCTCTGCTTTGCCGTTGCCAGGGTCACTGTCTGTTAGAGGCACTGCCACAAATTTGTAAAATCACAGAGCCAGAACATCCCATCTTTAATAAACAAGAAGGGTGTAGCTTCCTCAGAGGCCCCGTGGTTGCAGAACTGAGTCAAGGTTTGCTGTGCCCTTTCACACAAGTGTGCAAACAGAACTGGTAGAACTGACAGGCTCGGCAACAGCCTCGTGGGTCTCTCTGAGAAGCTGTAAAATGCTGCATCGATCACCTGCACCTGTTCTTGTTTGCAGAGCACAGTGTGGGGAGACAGGGGCTATCTGCCCTGAAGCACCGAGGGATTAGACTAACAAAAAGGCACATGAATTCGGTGATTAACTAACTGAATTACTGTGTACTGAAAAAGCATTTCAGCTTTCTAACTCACTGGTCGACTTGGAGCAAACAAAATAGATTTTTAACAGCCTGTATGGAAACAACCTGTGCTTATTTCATTAATTGGATGATGGAAATTTCTGAACATTTTCTCTTTTTTCCTCCTTTTTTAGGTACCCCCTGAGTTAAATTTGGTCACAGCTAAAATACAGGACTATGAGCCTGAAATAGAGAAAGCGAGGTACACCAGCTATTTGGAGAGGCAGAACACAGCAGGGAGACAGCACTCTGAGGTGGCACCTCACTGTGAGCCTGGTCAGACTGAGGCTGCTGTAGTGACAGTAGATCAGAAACAGCCAAATGGTCCCAGGTGAGACTGCTGTTATACATGTATTTTATGAAGTATATTAGAAGTTACCATACCTTTTAAAACACATGGACAGCCCAATACCAAAGATGCCTTAAAACACTAGTTCAGTGGATTTTCTTTACTGTTATTTCTTAATGAATTTTTTCTTCATAAAATGTAACTGCTGAAATCCTGTTTGTCCTTGTGCTTGCTGGGGGGGGAAGGGACAGGAACACAGACTCCTTGGCTATGGAGTGTGATGCCACTTACCAGCGGAAATTGCGGCAGAAGCAGCTACAGCAACAGTTCCGGGAACAGATGGAGAAAAAGCATCAGGTTCCAGCAGTTACTCCCAACAGCAAACAGGGTAATAAGACATGGCATTAAAAACTGGCAGTTCCCATGATAGCTGCTGGCAGGCACACCTTACCCTCAGTACAGGAGCCTGATCAGCTTCAGGTGCTTTTGTGCTGAGACATCAACACACCTTTGAGGCCAAAGGAAGGAGAATTATCATCCTTTCCCCCTCTCTATGTTCTTAAAGTGGCAGGAATATCAGCTCTAAGCCAGCATCATTAAAACTGCAATTTTCCAGCCAGCCTAAAGCTATTGTCAGCACCATTAACCTGCTGCACCCGAGCTGAGGCTGCAGGCAAATATTAACCATTGATATGTTGCCTTTTACTCATGGGGAATTCTGGAACCTGGAGGTGGGGGGAGCAGGCTAAAAGAACCATGTTAAAGTAGCACACTTGCTCTTGTCAGACAGCATCAGGTACAGAATCTTACTGTTTTACATCCTGCTACTAAGTCATAACTAGCTCTAGGAAAAAAGAGGATACCTGGTGCAGCTGCTGGTTATCATTTCGGACTCGTGCTCTGTTAAGAAGGAGCAAAGGGTTCTTCTGTATTTCTGATATTAATCTCTTCTTGTGTTACCTCCTTCCAGCAACATCTGATCCTCCCATAAAGCACAGCACTCCAGCAGTACAACAGGAACTAGCAATAGAAGAGGAGTTCTTTGCAGGTCAGCCAAAAATTGATGTGTTAAATCATTAGTATTTAAACCAGCTCTTCAAAATACAATGTAAAGGTAAAAGTTCTGAAGAATTGGAATAACGGAAGTGTAAGTGTGAGTCTAATCTTAACAATACAAACTTGGCTTAAGTGTAAGGGAGATGATGTCCATCACTATGAGGGGTTCTCCACTTAGGCTCCTGAGTAGAGTTGTTATATTTATTTGGTAAACACTTTTCTTGAGGTGATACTGCACAGAAACAGATCTTTGCAGGTGGGGTGGGTGTCATTTCCTAGTATAACTTTGGCTGTTTGTGTCACACTTACACCATGGTGCCTGGACATTGCTTAAGTTCACAGCTCAAGGGGCAGGACCATTCCCTGCTGTGCACTGCCATTAAAAATGCTTTATAGGTTAAATTTTATAGCAGCCACCGCTTGTAGGAAAAGAGTGTGCTGATCATGGAGTTACTGTCATTCCTGTAGTACAACACTACCGTCGTGGATCACCTTCTCATTCATTCCAGATGATCCTGAACTCTGGGACATTTCCTTGGAGAGCACTGATCTTAAGGTAACAGGTCCCCAGGTGGCAGACCCATCATCAGCTGGACACCAGACACCTAAAACAGCCCACGGACCTCACCCGACGAGGACCCGTAACCGGACACCTCACAGAACGAACCACCACAAAGCCTCTGCCAGACTCGCACAACTGCAGCCACCTGCTACACTCAGGAGCAACAGCAGTGCCAGCCCAGGTAGGTGCTGCCAAAAATGACTGAGTTCTGTCCTAACAATGGCTCCTGGCTTTGAAAGCAGTGCTGTTAGATTAGTGGAGTGGGAGAAACATTCCTCTTTTCTTGGACCTGGCTGCAGGGGCTGTGACAGTGGGCTCGGAGAACTGTCTGGTTTTTTCCATCCCACTGTCCTATCAAGGAAGAATTAGACAAAGAGTTGAGGAGTGCTTTTAGGAGCAGAAAAAAAAAGCATTAAGAAGCTTCCATCTCTCACTCTCTCCCTGTTTGGCAGGGTGCAGCCCCCTCAGGAGAAGTCAGAGCTTGAAGAAAAGGAGACTGGAACCTACGTAAGGCACCCAGTGGTATCCATACCTCCATCACAGGACCGCAGTTGGCTTTTCAAATTATGTCAAATGGACTTTGCTGCATATTATGGTGAAGCAACAGAGAAGAGTTTCGTACAGCCAGCAAGAACTTCATGTACTTTTAGGTTATTGCATATTTCAGATGCCTTTTTCTATAAACAAGCAATCATTTGTGCTTCTGCAGCACTGGTGGACGGTACGTGTAATTTGCCTGAAACAGGAACAGAATGAATTGTTAAAAATGAGATGCAATTAATAGCTTCTCTCTCTCTCCCTCAGTGCTACAGTTCAGCACAGAGGAAAGAGATTTTTAGTGAAATGGGGAGCAGGTGGGTTACGGTCAGAAGACAGAACATCTGAGCTGTGGCTGCCCATCTGGCGAGGCTGAGGGTGTGATGCTGTGGCAGCATCTGAGGTGCAGCCCAGCCTTTTCCCTGTGGCTGCACAAACAGGGTCAGAGCCCATCACTCTTCCTCAGCCTATTCCTCAGCCATCCCAGGCAGCAGCAGCAGCACCTCCACTTCCAGCCCTGCCTGTGGCACAGGGCAGGAGCACACCAGGACTGCTGCCAGCACTGTGTGGCATCACAGACAGTGTTTGCTCGGATCCTTTGTGAAACGAATGGGAGCTGCACTTCTGTTTTTAAATAAGCTTTCGACCCTTCTCAATACAGAAATAAACATGAAATTTGCAAAGCAAACCATGCTGGGAGCTGTTTGTGTCTCTGTGCCCTTCCAGCCTTTACAACTCACTCCCTGTTTGACAGCCTCAAAGGAGTTAACACGTTCCAAATGGAAGCTAAAGAGGAACCACCGCGTCTGCACAGCCTCACGTTTGCTTTAGGATGGGCAAACAGAAAACCTCACAGGGTTTAAAGGTTAGAGCAAAGCCAACAGCTGTTCCTTCTAGTAAGAAGGTCAAAGGAAGAATTTTTAAGTACTATTGGAATAATACTCCTGTATCCATTTGGAGCAGCTCCATGCTGTAAAGGGAGGAGTTCTGCTGGGCTGAACTATCTGTTCTCTTCCTCTATAGTGAAGTGGTTCAGCTGTAGCTCCACCACCAAATCAGGGTTCAGGCACCTGTGCTGGCAGCACTGCTCCTGGCAGGGTGGTTCCACCTTCCCCAGGAGGGAAGCCTGGTACTGCAATTCCCACCTGCAGTGCTGGAAGTAAAGAGGATGATACTGTGTGACTGGAATTCACAGCTGGACCAGGAAAATTTACATAAACCCTGGGATTAGTCCAACCCTGACATCAACGTCAGGCTTGAAACAGGACCCTATTCCTGTGCTTTGCCATCACTGCTCTGTCTAAATGTAAACATATTTGAAACATCCAGCATTTATTCCTATTCCTCCCACAGTGCCTTTACCACTTAATCAGTCCTTTCCCCTTAAATATCCTCTACTGTCCACTTACCTCCTCAACAGGACAAGGAACAGCACAGAAAGACAGGACAAGCTGTAATTAATGGTAATAGATTATATCTAAAAACAAGTTGCACATTTCACCGTGCTCATTTCTTGCCAATTCAGTGCTGCCTTCGGAACAGCTCAGGGAAGAAACACATTCCACATGTTTGAGTCATGCACTCGCTGTTGAAACCATATACCTGCTAGGAAGGAAGGCAACGTGCAGACATTCAGAATTACTGAATTCAAAGCTGCTCCACACTTTTACAACGAAAAACATTCAAAAGTGTCATATAAACGTAACTGCCTCAGCTTTCTTGACTCTGGAAACAGTGCCAGTGTAGCTGTGCCTCCTCTAGGAGAGATCATCACAAGGAGCCTCTCAGGATTGGTCCTTTTGAAAAGGGCAGGAAAACTTATACTTGGAGCTTTTTTTCCCTTTGAGGCCTTGCGCAGCATGAGTCATAACAGAAGCTGCTCTTAAAATGGAAAGAAATGCAGCAGCAATTAGTGTTTAGAAATACCAAATTCCTGCAAGTCTATAGTTGAGAATGACCCTGTGAAGCATTTCCACAAATCTAAGGATTGAATTCCTGTTACAGACCTCAACGAGTTCCTTCTCCCCAGCCCCACAGGTGCACATCCCTGCTCCTGTCCACCCCAGAGCAGAGGGCAGGGGAGCCAACAGAGGGAGAGTCCCCAGGAAGGGCGCTCCCCCCTCCCTTGCAGCGCTCCCCACTCTTGCTTCACTGCAAAAACCAAGCACAGGACCTCACCAGCGACGCTCCCTCCACCTGTGCTTCTGACAGGGGAGCCACCAAGTTCTTGTCTGTCAGAGCTGAGTGTGTTTGGCAAGTCTGTGACATTCCCAGCCATAAAGGCAGTCCCACAGCTGATCCATTATCCTGCACAGCTTCTCCCTCCCACTCCCTCAGGCTGCTCCTCTCCTAAAGATCCATTCTACAAATTATTCCTTGTAGTACCTTGCTTTGGAGTGTCCTATTAAAGGCCAAAGGCTCATGACTGGTCACTGCTTTTGAGAAGTAAAGGGTCTCACTAAATTGGGTTTCTTGTACTTTCCTGTGATAAACTGACAAATTTGGTAACAGTTCCATCGCTGCAGGAAGAGGATGGAAGGGCTGGAACCTGCTTTTCAACAAGAAATCCCGCAGCTCAACAAAAGCAGGTTTGGTTTATTTGAGTGGCTTCATTCAACAGTCTGCAAAGGTGACAGACCAGAGCACAGGGCGCAGTCGTACGAGAAGCGCAGTGCCTGGGTTTAGTGCAAAACATACGACTAACTACGGCCAGGGAAGCCCCAAGTTTCAATTCATTTTATTTTTTTTTATTTTTATTTTTTACAGTGTACATTGTTAAATAATGTAAAGAAAACGCTTGTAATTCAGAAACAGATTTTATGTGGAAAAAGATACTCAAAGTGTAATATTAAACAAAATAATTTAACAGTTCAGTAGCATTAGTTTATTCCTCTAGACTTCAGTTATTCATCCACAGGAGGAGAGGGAGGGAGGGGAAAAAAAAAAAGAAAATCAATGGTAAATAAAACCAGTTCTTGCATAACGTTAAGTGAGAAAACGACCTCAAAACTTATTAGATCAAATTTAAATAACCACGTGCTGCATCCAGCTGACCAGTTCCAATGCCATGAATATTCCCCTTGTCTCATTACTGCCTCAGGTTTGTCACCGCTCCCGTTTCCACTGGCCATGCCCAAGAGACTCCTCTGCATCTATCCCTGCAGATGGAGGAGCAGGCGTTCCTGTTCTGCCTCAGCCACAGGGACCCTGCCCTCCCCCCTTCCAACACACCCCTTGAGCCTCCTCTCTCTCTCCCTGCAGCTCCAGCCTGCACCTGCTGCACAGAACCAACCGGCCTCAGGGCCCAGAGCGGCTCCTCTCCAGCCTGGCCCTGCTGCCAAAACTGCTGTAAAACAAGTGACAGGAATGGAACGGACCTCGCACACTTCTTTGTAAAAGTGAGAACATCCACAGACACAAAAACTCCCTAATAAGGCTCCGGGGGAGGAGGAACAGTGCTCCTAGAAAACAATGTGGGCAAGTAACATCCCTGGTGGTGCACCAGCTTCCAGGATACTGGTGAGCTGCTCCCAAGCACTGGGAAGCAGAACTCTCATCCTTCACAGCTTTTTGCAGCACTACATAAATACTGGCTGGTATTATTTTGACTTTGAAGAGGAAACCAGTATTTCTTAAATATATAAAGGGAGAATGACCAAAGCAGAAGATACAGTATAGGTACTAAGAGGTGACAGATAGTGACAGTCCTGGTACCAGCTTGAAATTTGTTAAGAGTGAACAAAATTGTAAATCCTCCAAGACAGACAGAGGAAACTTCTTGATGCCGGCTGTTTCAAGTACATCCATTGCCGGCAATGGACGTTGCACCAGGACAGTCTGTTCCTGGCTTAAATGAATTTTACAAAAAAAAAAAAAAAAAAAAAAAAAAAAAAAAAAAAAAAAAGAAAGAAAAAAAAAGGTAAGAAAGCAATCCCAGCAGACAAGCCCAACGAGCAACGGCACCTCTCCCTCAATCCACATCCTGACCAAACATCTTTACCACTTCGCAGGTGGAGTCAAACTGCATCTTAAGTTGGGCCTTTCCCAAAGATACACGTTCTCCCCATCCTCTCTCCGCTTCTGATCCAGACCTCCTGCCTCCACAGACAATATTGGTTAGTCTCGTTTTAGCTTCACCCGCAACCCTCCGTCTCTCCCCCACCTGGCCCCTGTCACACCAGCAACTTCAGATCTGCCCGCCTGGACAAGCTTCCCCGACACACAGAACGTTGTTCCAACCCGCGGCCTCAATGACTTCCCCCTCCACACACCTACTCCGAGCGGCACCGGGGCCTGGAGCGTCCCGGGCGCTGGGTACAAACAAAGCCACCCCTCACTGAACATGCCCTCTGCCCACCTGGGGTCTGCTGGGAAGACGACGCTAAACTGCAGAAGCAATAGAAGTCCAAGGCACTAAAATATCCAGCAAGCATACTGGGAGAACAGACAAGTATTCAAGTACATTAATTTATACAATTTTACATTCACATTTATTTATCTAATACAATGAAAATACAAAGGAAAAAGTTAAAGTGTCTCCAATAAGTATAAGGATATAGCTAGCTTTTTTTCCCATTTTTTCTTTTTAACTTTTTAACCCTCTATATTCCACTCATTTTTAAACTACTGTTGTCCAACAACATTTATATATCACAGTGTTTCCACATCAAAACTGATGGTAAGTACATGTCCGCAGGGAACTTTTAAATTTTTTTTTTTAACAATTTAAATTGCTCTAATGCTGCAGTCAAAGCTGTTAATATCTTACTTAAAGCAGTAATGACCTATCAAGCACGGGCTGCACTGCAAGTCCATTTGTGTGCCCCATCTTTTCAGAGCCAGATATGATTGACCGGGGAGAGGGAGAGGAGGGGAATTTGGACAGCTTTTTTCCTGATCTTGGTTCTTCAGGGAGAGGCGAGAAGCATGCTAAAGCCTCATGCTAGGGTTCAGCTCTCCCACCTCAACACATGTGGATTCAGCTTCAAACCAGAGAAAAAATTTACAGCAAGACTGTATTAACTGACCCCATGACTCCTCTTCACAGCTCTTGTTCCACACAAGAGCGGGACCCCCTCGGTGAAAAGCACTGTCCCATCACAAGGATGCTGATCATCCTCCTCCCCCTTCCAAGTGTGTGGGGAAACCCCCTTTACAGAGAGTTGACAGCAATGGTTGGAAAAGATAAATTCATTCCCAGTCTGGCAAGCTACCAGTTCATTGCAGCACTAGTAGTTGATACAGGGCCCCATTTCCCTCCCCACGTCCTGTCCCGAGGTCTCGCCAGCGTGGTCTCCGAGCAGGGCTAAGTGGTCCGCAGGTTGGAGCCGGGAGGGTTGCTGACCGACTTCTGCAAACTGCTGATGTTGAAGCTTTGCAAAGAGGCGGCACCTACGGGCTGGAACTGGCCGAGCGGTGGCTGTGCTGGACCGCCCGCCCCGCTCCATGGAGCGGGGAAAGACGCTGCTGGATAACCGTACGGCTGCGGGGGGCATATAGGCTTTGTGAAGGGACCTAAAGAGGTAGCTGATGCTGCAGGGATGGGCGTAGCACCCAGGGAAGATGTCATAGAGATACAGAGCTGACCTGGTGCCGAGAATTTTCTTGCCATTCCAGGGGCCTGAAAGAAAACCCAACCACCAAGAAAAGTTACGTAACCGTGCTTAAAAACCACCAGTCCACCCCTCGGTCCACAGGCCTTTCCCAGTGAGTGTTTACAAGGACAAGCCACGGTCCCCTCCTCTTCACTTACCCCCTTCCCTTCCAGAGCAGGAGATACATCCTGCACTGAAGGAGTCAGCTCACCGTTTCCCAGAGCACTTGTCCCAGCTGCACAGCAGCTGTGCTCCAGCTGTGTTTGACACCACAGCAACAACCCCACAGCTTCCCACCATAAACGCTCACAGATCACATCTTACCTCATAACTACTATGCCCTTTGCCAACTTTCTTGCCAGACAGGTTCATGGCATCCCGGGCCCAGTTATCGACCAGCTTGTGCAGGTCATCTGTGAAAGTCCCTTTCCGGCTTGAGGCGATAGCAGTGGGCTGGGTCTGGGGGGCCTGGCTGTTCACTGCAGCCCCAACTGTGTTAGTGCTGCTGGTCCCTACAAACACAAAAACCAGGAATCAAAACTAAGGTTAAAGATCATCTTCCTCTCGTGCATGAAATAACTGTGGTAATGGTACACCAAGAGAGAGCCAGTTAAAATGCCATGCAGATTAATTCTAAGTTTTGATTCCAGGACACACTGAAGTGGGAACTACAAGGACTCCTACAGGCATTTTCTCGGATTGAGAGTATTTCATAGATCTGTTTATTTTGCTAGAAGTGCTGCAAGTGGTCATCTTAAGAGGGGAATGGTAGCAGCCTACAGGTCTTCGTAGAGGAAAAAGGACATCAGATTTCAGCACTGAATCACAGTACACGAGGCACATCGCTCTCTCAACCTAAACCTTTTAATTAGTAGCAACCACTATTGGCACAGGTCAATTCCACCTTGGGGGACAATGCTGGATGCTGAATAAGGAGCAGTAAAATCAGCATTGCCAGCTGCTCTGTAGCAAATTATCTCCACTTTGTAAAATGAAGAGAAAAATTCACCCAGTTTACATATACGCAAAAAAGAGACAGAGTAAGAAACAGCAACTGTTGTTTCCAATAGCTGCCATACTTATGTTCTTGAGGATAACCAGATGGGGCTGTCTTAATCCACCAAACAGCCAGGATCAGCAGGGGAAGTCTGCACCACATTAAATTTTGCTTTTTGCCTCTGAAAGCATTTTTTTGCCATTAGGTTCAGATTTCCTATGTCAGAAGAATAAGCATTTCAGATGCAAACAACTAACACAGCTTAAAGAAGGCAGGAGTGAGACTAGTTCCTCAGATAAGCTTTGACAAGTTTTTCTATTCACTGCAAGAACACAAAACCCCTTCAAATAAATACCAGGTTTCGGTTCTGCTGGAAAGCTTGTTGAACATTATCCTGTGGGGGGGAAAAGCAATCTAGAAGCTTTGTTTTGGATAGCCTCACTATGCTCCTCATACTTATAAACAACAAACTGCACTCAAATTTCGGTTTTTCAAAGGCAGATCTCATAACAGGAATCAAAGAAATTGCATTTTGCACAGAATCCTGAATTCCCAGCAATATTGCAAAGCATCCTCATTTACAGATGTGGAAGTGCTAGTTAACCTCTAGGGCACACCCAACAACAAAATCAGCATCAGCAGTGCTAAAGCCAGCACTGCTTGCAAGCACACATCCTCACCTACTTGGTGCCTAAAGATCCTCAAACATTTCTACTTGCTCCCTCTGGAGACTGCAGCTGGGAAATCCATGAAAACCTGCATTTATGGCAAGCATTTCTGAGAGGAAAACTGATTTAGAAGTGGAGCACCAGAAATGCCAGCAATGAACATCACGTCTCTACTGGAAAGGCCAAATGGTGGCATCGCTGTCTCTTGCCTGACAGCTCCCTTCGTCTGTTCCACTGTCCCTGGCTATCAGCCACATTCCCTGCAACCACTGTATCAAAGAAAGAACTGGTTCCAAACCTCTGCAGGAATGTTTCGTATCGAGGAGTGAATTAGGAAGGTGAGGTACTTACTATGCAGGACAAATAAACAAAGTGTTACTGCCTCTAGTAGTGCTGAGGAGGGAAGGATAAGTATCCGTCCCACCAGTCCCAGCTCAAGCATGGAAGTGGCTCCCAGTCTGGGTGCCCACAGGTGGGGCAGCAGTTGTTAGGGGCAGGCATGCAACAGTACACACGAAAAGGGAAGAATAAGGTTCCCTGAGCAGGGAGTGTGGCTGCAGCACGGATGAAGAGCAGCAGGAACACACTGTACGGTGCAAGGAAAGTCTGCAGTGAAGTAACAAGAACCTGAAGCATGCATCATGTGGAAAGGGCTCTGAATGCAATTATTTAATAAGAGCAATGATGTGAAAGGTGAAATTAAAGACAAATGAGGCAAAAGCGAGAAAGTACTTGGGGGAGGGGGAACGCTGCCAAAACCAGTAATCATCACATTCCACCATGAGAGTTCATGCAGGGATTGACACACTTGCTCTCATCCTCTTCCCGATGGCCAGCATCTGCTTTTGATATTTCACATTTCCACTTCAATCACTAAGTACACTGGATCCTGGACCTACACTGGAGAGGTTCCTCAGGCCACGGAAGGGAGAGAACTAATCAAAGCACATGCTACAGTGTGTTCAGCTGAAGATATAAAAGATCAGTTCATAAAGTTTAAGTGTTTTCAAAAGAAATGGATTGGTTCAGTGTGAGAAAGGTGGGAGGCTGAGAGACCTTTGTCTGCAAAGCTGATTTTGTTAAGGAGCTCCCATCTCAGGTCACAGACATAACAGGTCAGAGCATCACAGCTGAGCAACACAACTAAAGCTCTCATGTAATGTCAATTCAAAAAAGTACTTCTCAGGAATTTCCCATTTTAGCTCTTCCACAGTCAATGCCTGCAGAAACTGCCATCCAGAAGAGTCTGAAAAGGAAGTGCTTCAACTTGTAGCATTCAATGGAAACAACCCCCCACATTCCTGCTCGGTCACAGCAGCCGTCCCCAGTTCTGCTCTGACATGAAGGATCTCAAGTGAAACAGGCTCCTCTCTCCCCAGCCCACTACCTACATGCCTTCATTCAGCCCTTTTATTCCCCCCCCACCATAAAAAACCAGTCAAAAGACACCTTTAAAACAGTCTTAAATGACATGAGCACACACAGGCTTTTCTAAACATCTCTTGCTTTGGGAGACACACTAGAGATCTCTACTCTCTTATGCTTTTGAAATGTTGAAGAAGTGTCTGCAATTGGATCCATCCCTGAGGTGACAAGCCCCATTAAATCCCAAACAAAGCAGCTGCTCTGTGGTACAACTCTAGCACATTAGAGTGAGCAACTGACCCTGACACTAAAGCTGCTCTTGTTAGCGATGGGCAGAGCTCCACAGTGAAGGTGAGGTTCTGCCTGCCTCCACTGGGCTGCAAGAGCAGCAGCCTGACTACTCAATATACTAATGACAGAGTACACATTAGAGGGCATAACACAGACAGACAGATGCTGTGCTGGAGACAGAGTCAGGGACATAAGGCTTCAGTGACCAGGAAAAGCTGATGAATAGCTTTACAGTCAGCAATCGGAGATAACAGAAATAAGATAATTACTACAGAGCTGGTTGCAAGGACAGACTTTTTTCACCATCTTCCCTGAAGCACAAAGAGAGAGTAATTTGTTAAAGATAAGAGAAACAGTGAGAAACGTTTAGTATCAGGAAGCATTACAAAAAGCTTGGTGAGAAACAGAGAACACAGCACAGCAGGGCTCTTGCAGTCACTACTAGGACATTCTAGCAGAAACCCAAAGACTGGTCTGATGGTTTAATCAGTTGTACTTTCAGAAAGAAAAGAGGCCCAGCCTCCTATATTTATTCTGCATAATTCCCAAACTATAGTGAAGAATGTCAGGAGACATTAAGGTCACAACTGGTTCTTATCAGAAAAGGAAAAGCAAGTACATCTTCCATTTTTGTCAGGATGTACAAAGCATTTTACAGCTATCAAAGTTTGACCAGCAACATAAGAAAGATTTATTTGATAGGTCAAGTGTTCTTAGTTTGTCACCCTATTTTCTCAGATCTGTGAAAACAGTTCAGACACTCCCTGCCAAGCTGTACCACTCTGTTTCTCCAGCTGCACAGTTAAAAGCATCAATCACTGCACTGTTTCCTCAAGACCACTGATTCTAACCCAGCATCTTCTCCAGCTGTCACTCTCCACAGCAGTCTGCAACAGCATTTCAAGGACAAGACTCCAGGAAACAAGCAACCTGCAGTAAGCCAAGTGCCAGGCCAAGCTGTGCCATGCCAAGTATTACCTGCTTTTACAGGACAGCTACAACACTCTTTTCAACAGGAATCTGTTTCCCTCAGCACCAGTCCCAAAAGTAGGAGACACACATGCAAAAGTACTCTTCTGGCTAAATGACAGTCAATTTGCAGTCAAGGCCTTGTAAGTAAATTATACTCTGATATATTTAATTCATTGCCAATTCTAGAAACAGACTGGCTGTTCCTCATATTCCCTACCCAAAAAGAGGACAGGCCGGACTACAAATAATTTTTAAAAGTTAGTTTTGGTAAGAATTTAACTTCTTCCAAGAAAAGAATCATAAATTTTGACATTGCAGATGTCAGTGCACATCTGCACATTAATATACCAAGCAAAAACATTTAAAGATGCTCAATTTGAAAAATTAACTACCATTAGTGCTTATATCCCAAATCCAATGAAGCGGGATAGAATTATCATCGCAAAACTCAACAGCTTAGCAAGAAGTTTCCCCTCCCTCTGACTCCCTCCCTTTCTCAGGAGGATGGAGCTGGTTGCATTGCAGCTGTCTCTGCAGAAGGCCAGGCCCAGTTCCCACACACAGCTCTGGCTCAGCTGTGCCACTGCCGACCGTAGCGAGACAGATGATGCAGATGTGTGGTACTGCCATGCAGAGCAGCGACTGAAGGTCTCTTCACAGCACTTAAAGCTTTCTCATATCAGGTCATTCCAGAGGGTGGGAAACAAATGTCGGGCATTTAAAGGGTCTAGACTGCAGAAGCAGCATAGGAAATGTTGCAGCACTCCCAATAAAAAGCATCACATCAGCAGCTCAAGCGTATTGTTATTTCAGCCACATCAGAAGTTTGAGGCTCTCTTGTAAGTCTGACCTAACGTAAGCACAAATGAAAGGATTCTGAAAAGAGCCGCAAGGTAACTCATGAGACAGAATGTCTGAAGATATCTACTTAAATAAATGTCTATTTACCATTTTCACTGCTATTTGTTGCACATTTAATATATGTCCAATTCCCAGTAAAAATTTCTAAACCTGGGCCCGTTAGTAGGTAAGGATCTTTTGAGTTTGCCTGGAAATATCCTCTAATTATTTTTAAAACCCTCAGTGCTTCCAGCTTTAGTTATCCATCTGCTGATTATCATAAGAAGTCACTGCTAACTGCCTACAGGTGGCATCAATGCTCTGCACTGTCATGAGCAGTGGTGCCGAGGACATGAGGAAGCTTGCCCAACTTGCACTGTGGGCACACTGCTGGAGGAGGGCAACATATTCCCCCCACCAGTTACTGCAGTGCCCAGCAAAGGCATAATTTGAAAAACAAATCTTCCTCACTCTTTCAGTACAAAGATTATCTCCCCTACAAGTCTCCTGCCACCTAACATATGCCGAAGAAAAATTACTGAGGCAGGCCAAAATAAAATGCCCATGCACCTGTACCTTGCTAATTCTCCCCAGCTTGTGTCACTTCACTGACCTGTCCTGAAAGTTTCCACTAAAGGTTTAGAGAAAATGAGTGCTTGTGATCATGAGTTTAACAACAGAGAATACCTGACATGAGAACCCAAACTTCTAAAGGCGTGCTAAGAGCAGCTCAGCTGAGCCATGGCACGGGAGGGAATACAAGGTGGTGGATGAGAATGGGCTGCATGAAACAGATCCAAGCAGCAGAAACAGAAACCAAAAAGACAAAACAAAAAACAGACAAGGAAGGAGTAAAGGTGTTACACACAAAGAGCCAAGCAGGGCGTACTCAGAAATCGGGTCCTCCTGCCACCAGGCTTGAAGGTCACTCTCTCAGATGCACAGTTAAACTTCGCACAGCCTGTGAGAAAACAAGAACGGGAAGAACAGAGAAAGGAGAGGAGAAGAGACAGAACACCACTACAAGATGTTAGCAACTTGAAGTTGGAAGGGTGAAATGCATTAACATGACACACAAGAATAAGTCTCAAAGTGTGGACCAAAGAGTACACAGACAATATACGGAGTGAAGGGACTCCTTCTAACACCTCCAGACATTAAGCCAAGCTTGCAGTGTTGTTCTCCAGTACATAACCCAACAATAAGGTTGCAATCTATAGGAAAGCCAAATCCTGGCAGAAGTGTCCAATTCCAGAATGGTACTGCACAACTCTAGATACAGGGAGATGATTCAAGTAGCTCCAAAATACTTGAAACAGTTCTTTAAAAAAACCTTTACAGAAAATTCTTCCATAAAGTCTGTTTCCATTTTCTGCCTGTACTTCTCCAGTTTCAGCAAAAACACACATTAGAATTGATGTAATCAATCAGTCTATAGCAAAGCTTTTCAAAAAGATGTGCAAGGGGGAAAAAACCTGGAACAACTAAGTTCAGAGAAATAAAGGAGTCATCCCCTTAACGACTGGTAAGTAGAAAAAGCCCTTCCTACCAAATAAGTCAGAGCTGTGCCTGAGAAATTATTTGATAACGTACTAATAACAAGCAATCCACGATCTGAGTAACCTGAGTAAATGAATAATTTACTATTCCCACCATTTCATCCTCCTACACTGAACTCTTCCTTCCAGGATAATTTTTTATCTCACAATTGAAGAACATGAGCCTTTCTTTTTTTTTACCTTTTACTGTTAAAAATTCCATTGACAGAAACAGGCAAAGCAGTTTGGAAGTCTAGAAGGACTCTGAGTCTTCAGAAATTTTCTTCAGAAATTTCCTACTATTTTAGTTATCTGCTAACAACAAACCTGCTCTGCCCCTTCCTCAGTCTAACTTCTCATTTCCAACCTGTCTCCTCTTCCCCCCAGCCTATACCTTTCCCACAGGTCAGCAGAGCATCACTTGCCACCACCCCACTGCACTCTTTTGTCCCTGGGGCTCTCGTTACAGCAGACGGGGGCCATTCATCACTTCAACCACCTCACACTTCACCTGTGTGAGCAGCTAAAAATCTAGGTGCAAAAACCAGCCTTCACACATAGGCTGGGGACTCCAAAACTGCTTTACACCATGTACTAAAAATCAAGTGTTGTGAAGTGGATCACTCATTTCCATTGCTAATTAGACTAATTTCATTTAGAGTCTTACCTTGGCCCGGTGCCGAAAGGCTCGGTACCGACAGGGCACCATCACTGGTGAAGGCAGAGTAGAGATTTTCACTAGAAGGTGAAGGTTTGAGGGGCTGCAACAAATGGTTCTGCCCAATCTCTGGCACGCTGCCGGGAGGATGAAGGGTCTGCTGAGGGGGTAAGACTGATGGTGCACTTTGAGCTGACAGATTGCCTAGAGTTGAAAAAAGGAAGGCAAAAAGTTTTGGTCTCTCCACATCATTTTCAAAGGTTCTGTCATTGTTCCCAAGGGACAGGGGAAAAAAAAAAAAAAAACCAGAGGAAAGTTTGACTGGAACAGTTACTAATGGAAAAAACGTGTATCATCTTCTGGTCAAGCACGACAATTCAGGTAAGACAGGGAGAGGCAGGGGGAGAGAACTACTCCAGTTTCTAAGAAAGCAGTAAGACCAGAAAAAATCTTCAGTTTTAAAGACAACTCTGTTCTAGTTCACTGTCACGTGCTCACATAGAGTTCCCATATCATATGACACCACAGAAGTGAGCAGCCAGGGTGACTGGACACAGAAACTGCAGTATGACGTGGAATTACTGAAGTGAATATGCAAGAAGCAGTAATAAATATTTCTGCTCACAGTGCTGGCCCTCCAATACTGTTTGCTCATCCTACAGGATTTGAGAAACATCTCCAATTACCCAGCAAGCATCTGACATCAACGTCATTCAATCAGTAAACAGAACTATTTTCTGAGTTTTGCTTATTATAAAAATGGTTTTAGCAGAAAGGAAGCCTTGCCAATTCTCAATTTGTAATCACAATGAGGCTGCAACTCCATTAAAAAAAATATCACTACTTTAACATCCCTCAACTGTGACTAAGTTTCTACACTGAAAGGACACAAGTAATACCATGCTTAAGTGATACTAAAGTAGAAAAAAAATCTCTGCAGATGACTGAAGAGACCAGCCCCATTCTGTAAAATCAGTTTCAGGAGAGAACAAGAACAGTTTATCTTTAAAAAACAAAGTTTTCCTCTCATACTGTAAATTTACACTTTTCTTCTTAGTCAGAGCCCAATGACTAATCTGTAAAAAATACAAACCACAACTTTAAAACTGCTCTTACAGAACCATGTAACAGTATCTTTCAGTGGACTGAAAAAGTCACAAGCAAGACTACCAAATAGCACAAGTAATTTCAAAAATGATAAAGAAATTCAGGGAGGAACCAGTGCACACAGACCCCCTCAAATGAAAAGACAGACACACAAAGATCTAAGAATGAGAGATGGTACCTTCTCTCTTTTATGTAGTAAAAAAACTGAAGAAAGTCTTACCTGATAACTGAGGGCTTTTATGTCCCTGGGAGCTGCTACGACTGGACTTGCTGCTTTTTCCTTTAGTAGGTCGTCTCCTTCTTCCTGAAAGGGGTGCAGCTGGGGGAATAATTACTGCAGGTGGGGCCTTTCCCAATTTCATATACAGTGACTCAATCTCCTGCTTCTGGCGACTCTGTAGCTCCTGGATCTCTTTAAGGTGCCTAACACGTTACAAAAGAGAGCGACTTACAAAAATGCACACAATTCCTCCCCTCCAGTCAAGCCTGACGTGCTTCTTTGGTCAAGCTCTCGTAAACATTTAAGAAAGGAGGAAATAAATCTTTTCCACAAATAGTCACTAAACACACACGGCAGAACACTTGCCATTTTCCAGTGTGCTCTAGCCCTGGCCAGAATTCAAACACAAAGTTCCCAACATTGTAATCATAAAACCAGGATAAACCGAAGTACAAAAAAAGCATTAAAATGCTACAGGAATAGCTAGATTACTCATTTTCTGAGACATGTGGCCTTGGAGATTTCTACACTGGTATTGCCTTACATTTTGTTTCAGAGCAGTTGCATACATAGGATTTAAAACTGCCAGCTGCCTAAAAAAAAAGTTCAACTTTCAGTATAAATAAATTAGTAGGTCACATTGCTTGACTTTTAAATTTTTTTTCTAAGCCCACAAGGTTTCTTTAGGAAAAGAAGAAGCATTAGAAATGCCAGAAATGCATACTAGAAATGCAGAGACTTGTGTGTTATTTTCAAACAAGACTCCATTATTCCCACTAACTACTAAACGTCAGTGATACGCCAAATCCTCCTTACATCTGCAGTCTTATCCACAGGGCAGCTCTCAATCTACATACAACAAGGTTACAGGTTAGAAAATTAAGCACAGCAAATACGTATATCCCTTTTTTGTTGTAACTGTGTACTGCTTTCCTACTACAGAATCCTACTTGCCACATAAACACTGACAATGACTCCTGACACTTGGCAAAGGTTGAGCCTTTTAAAGAAGTCTATTTTTGTTCTTTGTGAATAGGAAAGTATGGGGGAAATTCCTATTTTATACACAAAGAAAAAAGCCTTACTTCTCCCGTAACCGACGGAGTTCCAATTTCAAGTCTTCATCTTCAATATCTGACTCGTTGTCACTGCTCATGTAGGAAGAGTTGAATGAGTTGCTAAGGCTCTGAACAGGGAGGCTGATCTTTGATCCCAGGTGCTGGAGAGAGTCTGGGCTCCCTGAGCCATCATCCAAATCCTTAGCCATCCCACTTAAGAAGGCGGCCTCCGGATCAGAGGACGGACCATTCATGTGTGGGGACTGCCTCGACTCCAACCCTTTCTTCGGAGCTGCAGCTGAAGAAGCAACTTGTTCCAAGCCCACAGAGAGAGGAAGAGTCATTGGCTCTTTCTCTGCACAGCTGACCTCATCCTGAGTCTTTGACACTGAGAAGCGGCCAACTTGATCCGTTGTTGTTGTCACCTGAAAGCGCCCGACCTTAGTAGCCTGCCCAACATCTACCGGTACTTGCAGCTCGGGATCTGTCTGAGGAATGCCATCCACCACATCCAAGGAAGCAACAGCCCCGCTTTTCCGACTGCCAGCCTGTTTTACCAGTGTACTCTCTGGGCTACTGCCAGAAAGACAAGAATCACTGGAGGTGGTTTCAAATTGCACTGGCTTAGTTTCAGGTTTGTCACCCTCTTTTAGCGCATCATCCACTGCCACAGATACCTAGAATAGAAATACAAACATGCAGACTTTCTTGGTTTTTCCTTAATATCATGCTTTTATTTACTTTAATAGTAAGATACATCTGAGAGGGGAAAATAACTCATTTCCTTGGTATGCCACAAAGCAAGCTACTGCTTCCCTGCAGGCAACACACTGCCACACAAAATAGTACTTCCGAGCATTCTGGAGGATTAACTCCAAGACACACAGCAGATTCAGATAGGGCTTCCTTCACCAGCAGGACACAATACAGTGAACACCCCAGCACTGTTAGTGAAAGAACAGCTAATATTGAAGACCAAAGCCTGACATGATAAAACACTGTATTTACAATTCCAGACCTGCACAGACCAGTGCAATCTCTGCCCCAAATGAAAACAGCATCTGTGTGAAATGCAGCGTTCACAAGCTCTATGTGGGCATTCTCTCCTGACAGCAAAGTCCAGCACAAGGAACACTGAGCTGGCACAGCACAGGAACTGCTCAAAGATCTGGATCAACAACCAAGTGAGCTGAACATCTCCTACCTGAAACCGCCCCATCTTCAGGACACTGGCTCCTGCTGTGGTAGCCACAGCACTGCTCTCTCCATCACCTGATGCTGAAGCTAAGGAAAAGGAGAATGGGATTAACAGGAAAACAAGCAACAAATTATTTGAACTCCAACTATTTCTTTTTAATTCAACTACCCATGAACTCCTAACAGGCCTTTGGATTCATAGCATCATATGAATATTAAAAAGTTAATTATTAATGTTAAGTTGAGGTATTTTTCTACAAAGCTTCCATGCTCAGTGTATTTGATGAAAGTGCACTTTTAGGTAACAGTAAAAAAGCACACTAATTTCAAAAAAGGAATGTGAAATAGACAATTAAAAACAGAAACAAAATTTATGCAAGAAAAAGCTTATTTTAATTCAGTACCCACACTGACTACCTAAATTTCACAAATACTGGGGACAATTCATTAATAGAAAAGTAGTAAGTTGAAGAAATGCTATAAACCACATTTACTTAAAGCAGTCTATCTAAAGCTTTTAGAGCTGGATTCTTAGGTGTCAGCTCCTAGTTTTGTTGCTCTGTGCACTGGTAGTGTAAGGTTACAAAGCTGAGAAATAACATTCTATTTTTAAATCAGTTCTATTGGACAGCTTGCTCTGTTTATTAACCAACTTCCCAGATTGTTTACTTGTACCTTCTAAACTCTGATAGACAAAATCCAACTCATTTTATTGCAGACTAATGGGTTCTACAGTATACTACACCAGCAGCATACCAAAATGGCATATTTTATTTTACTACAGAGTTTTTGAAGGTTTGTCACTAAACTTCAGAGGCACATGCATGTTAAATAGTGTTTATTAGATAGTTTGAGAAATAATTTCAGCACCATATTAACAGCTTCTTTTAAAAATGGAAGACTTCAAAAACTAAAACAGTTAGGTGAATGCTGACAGGAAAGTCTAAGACTATTTTGCAAATGTTTGGATTCCACCCTGACAACTGAATTCATTTCAATTTGAAAGTCATTGATCATCCAGACAACCTTCAGTTGTTCTAAAGTATCCAGAAGGAAGTCTGGTTTTCCTACTATCTTCCTTAATTTTAGTAGTTTAACCTTCATTTCTCTATTTGAACAGAAAGGAAACACTCTCAGGTTAGGGAGAGGTACCCTACATGTAGAACACAGTGTGATGACACTACATGAGAAGTCTTACTGTTGTCGTCAGGAACATCACACATGACAGAAAGTTCCTTCAAGTCCTCAAGCTGTACCTTAGCAGCATAGTGGAGATTCTTGGTGAATCTTAATTTAGCATTTTGGACAGCTTTAAATCCTAAATGAGTCACTACAATCCACATGTATCATCCCCCTCTCCCGGCCTACGGGGGAAAATTTCAGTCTGGCTACTAAAAACTAATGCAATCCCCTTAAAGAACTGCCATTGCATGACTTACTAAAAAAGGCTACAACCTTCCAAGTTGCTAGTCTGTTCAATTCTGGATTATATCTCCATGCTGAGAAACCATCTAAAATAATCATGGCTGTCTTACCATCCTTCAGAGACTGTGTTGCTGTGGACACCAGCCCGGTAACCGTCGTAGATGCTACTGAGGGCACAGACTACACATTCAAGGGGGCAAACAAAATAAAATTAAATTAAAATAATCAATGGTTTGATTGAATTCCAACAAATCCAACACACTGCATATTACATAATCTTTCCAAGAGAGACGAATTATGACCCATGAAAAGACAAATGCAAAAGTTTTTAACCTCCAAAGCAAGCAACATCAGCAAGAGGTTTTAGAGGCCTTACAAGCCTGAGGCTGTAGCAGAACATTCCCTTTGGCTGTGTAGAAGGAATGCATAAGTAGCCACTTGGAGATTACAATATCAATCATTGTCTTCATCTAGTATCAAAGTTCATTATCACAGCCTTTGAAAGTTTCAGATCCACACTTAAAACACCCCTCCCAAATTAAGACTGACATATCACATACTGCTGGTTTAGTGCTCTTTCTCCTTACTCCACAGTTGCTTCCCCTTCTAGCTTGGTGACACACATGACATCACCAGAAGAGCTGGAATAAGAACTAATACCAAAAAAACAGCCTCAGGAAATTACATAATCTATTGCAACATACAGATTTTTCCTCCTTTGGTTGACTCAGTCCCACAGACGGGAAGATGACTTCTCATTTTTATTTTTAAAAGTCTAACTACTGGTGTGGTGATATTAAAGGCAGTGACCTAAGAGCACGACCTTGAGGAAAACACTGAGGTTTTTGAAGACTACTAAAGTGCCAACATTGCAAACGTACACAGGCAGGAGCAGATGTCACTGGAACGGTCTCTGGACTAAGGGTTCTTCTCAGCTGAGCATCCAGATCTTCCAGTGGCTGCTGGGACTGAGAAAGAAAAGAGTAAAAAACTGTCCCAGCTCAGGAAAAATACATCACCTTTGAGAAACAGCCATATTTAATACTTAAATTTAAAGCAGTCAGTACGGCTTCCATATTTCTATCACATTTCCTTTCCTACATCTTTATATTTAACATCTTTATGTATAACACAGTGAGACTGGAAGCAACTTAAGCAACATATTTGTTTGAAAAAAAAACAAAAACACAGAACAGAAAAACTACCTTCCAATAAAAACAAAACAAACAAACAAAAAACCCCCACACAAACACCCAAAACCAACCAACAAAAAACCAACAAACAAAAACCCCCAAACCAAACCGAAACAAACAAAACAAATAAAAAAACCCCAACAATGAAACCACAAGTCCCCTCAGAGAGGCTATCTGGATGGGTTGGCTTGAAGAGGAGGACAGGAGAGGGGCAGAATCTCTCTCAAATATGCTTATTACTTAGATTCCAGCTGTTTCAGTTGGCATCCAAGATGTTTTTCAAACTTGGTCAATTGAATTGAGGGGGAGAGGAGAAGAATTACCTAAAAATGTCTTAAAGTTTAAAAAAAGTTCAGATTCACTCAAAATTATTAAATTCGGGCCCTACCCACAGCATACATATGAAAGAAGAAAGTGTTGGCAGATATCACTAAGTTGCAATTCTGACACTGTGGAGTAGAAGTTTCCATCCAAACTTTAGTATTAATAATCTTTCCAAGTCTTTTATATGAAAAAAAAGGTCTGTATCTGTTTTTAGAACTGAAGCTGAGGTCACGGCAACATAAAAACGTTATTTTCCACTTTTAAGAAACTGAAAGTTAGAGATACACAATAGCATAAAAATGCTTTCAACAGGTTGCCAGGATGACATTCTTCCTGACTTGTGGGTTTCAAAGCACAACCAAAAATCCGGAGAACAATAAACCAGAATCAATTCCATTAAAAAAAAAAAAAAGGGCAAAAGATGCAGACTTCTATGACTCCATTCAGAAATCCAAATGCTTAGTGACAAGTGACCTAATTTAATTCAGTACTGTAAAATAAAGAGGACATTTCCCCTGAAATACTATATTCTAATACTATATACTAATATCACTTATGCTCACAAGAAGATATTTGCTTCAAGTAAACAAAGAGCTATCAGAATGATCGGGAAATGAAGATTTCCTTATGGAACAAGGGTACCAAAATGAAGCTTGAAAAATTAATCTAAATACGCTTTAAAAAGCAATTAAGGAATAAATAGAACAGGTATTTAAGACTATGGAACAAACTGTTCAAAACTGGTCTTAAGATGACGTGTACTTTGTCTGCAAATTACGAGTCTGGTACTAAGGAAAGGAAAATAAGTTGAGTAATGACCTACTGACAGAAGCAGCACGGAAGGCAAACCTATCAACTTTAAGACAAGCCAGTAATTTTCCAGATAGCATTATATGATAGCAGCAAATGCTCTTAACAGTCAATTAGATTTGATCCAGTTGGTCTCCTCCAATTTTGTCTCGCTCCTAGACAAGCCTTCAGAGTTCAAATGAGAAGTGAAATTAGGTAAGTTGTTTGCAAAGGACAAGAAGCAAAGGATCTATATTTGTGCCTCTTCCATGCCACAGATCCTGCCAGAAATACCTCTGACTTACAGGAAGAAGCCTTTTGCAGTGGCACAGTGGCTTGAGTCATAGAAGCGGCTGCAAGTGCTTTTGAGTTTGGGGGAAAATGTTACTAACATACTGAGTTTAAAGCAATGAAAGTAAAAAGGACTTCGAACTTAGTATGACTGATTTAAACCACCTGCCTCCTGATCCATTTGATATCTGCTCACAGCAAGAACTCAGGTAAGAATTATCACCAAACTGTTGTAGTTTTTCCTTTAGCAAAACCATGCTTCAGAGAGAACCAACTGAAAGACATAAACCAGCTTCTGCCTCTACAAGCTGAGGGCCGGTGGAGGGGGAGGGAAACCAGTGTTGCTTGCTAACAACTCATAAGCCATTCAGCTACATTAATGCAGCTTCTTGCTCAGTTTGAGAAAGAAGATACCCATTTCTTGATTACTCACAGGGCAGGAATAGGGCCTATGGCTTTAAGATCAAGCTGTAAAAGTGAGTTACTTTTGTGAAAGAGCTCAGTTGAATGAGCTTTTTCCCTTCCAACTTCAGACGTCATCTGCCTCAGCTGTGCAAACCACACAGTGTCACACAATGGGTCAGGCTGGAAGGGACCACAGTGGGTCATCTGGTCCCACCTCCCTGCAGCAGGGCTGTCCCAGAGCACAGGGCACAGGATTGTGTCCAGATGGTCCTGGAGTATCCAGTGAAGGACACTCCACAAACTCTCTGGACAATCTGTTACAGTGCTTGGTCACCTCCACAGTAAAGAAGCTCTTCCTCATGTTCAGGTGGAACTTCCTCTGCATCAGTTTCTGCCATTGCCTCTTGTCCTATTGCTTGGCACTACCATTTACATCCAAAATATCCAAGCTAACTATTGTATACAAGGACAAAAAAGTCCCTGTTACACTCAAATTATGTACATGATCAGGAGCTTCAAAAACCTTTTCAAATCTGAAAGCCCAGTGAAATCAGAGTGGAGTAACAACCACCAAAAAAAAAAAAAATGAAGCCCCAGGAGCCCATGAGGAATTTACAAAGCTAGCAATTTTTCACTTTCATAAACATTTAATTGCAATACATAGTTTCCCATATTATTTTGCTACTATACTTTTTTCAAGAAGAAAACAGGTTCAAGTTTTATGCACACACTCACCTGTGTTATTTTATTTTTCTTAAACACCTTTGAAGTTCAGGTTTACACACTAAAAAAATGCTGAGACTGATCAACTGTTCCTGTACTTCAGACACTGGGTACAGCACCCTGAAGGGCAAGTTACACAGAACCACAGAGTGGTTTGGGTTGGAAGGGACCTCCAAGATCATCTAGTTCCAACCCCCTGCCATGGGCAGGGACACCTCCCACTAGACCAGGTTGCTCATACCCAGTGCTGAAGCGATTCTGGCTGCTACTACAGTTACACAAAAGGGGTTACTCAGTCAAAAGAAAAGAAAAACAAGGACATTAATAACATGCAATGGAGAGTTTAATTGCAACATGCTCTTCGACAGGAAAAGCAGCAGATACAATCTGCCAAGTTGTGTAGCACCTGAGTTAGTGAAGGTCCTGGAAAAGGTGGCAGCGGCTCACTGGATGGAGTGCCAGCTGGAAGGTCAGAACCTACTGGTAGCACCTATGGATAACGAAGAGGAAACGCGCGTCCATCAGACAGGGAACAACAGAGGGATCAGATACCAAGCTACAGTCAGTCATGTCATACAACAGAAGCCTTAACATTTTTTTCTGTAGAGACTTCCTCCTGGCAGAGTTAGCATATAGAGTTTTTAGGTATTTTTTGAAACAAAGTTGGGGGAAGTTGTTTGCTTTGGTTTTATTTTATAATCCAGATTACCTTTGAGCAGCCACAATTTCCAGTTTAAACAAGCTGCTGTGTCCAGGAACTAAGTATCTTGGGGATATTACTTTCAAGTCTGCAAGAAACGCTAAAATAATTCTTCCAAAAAGCAATTAAATTTCCAAGAAGCTTAATTTATAAATGGTGCAAGAAGGCACTCAGTCTCCTTCCAACAGATCTGTGTTAACTTTCCATTAGAAACTGCAAGCTACGTGCTTCTGGCACATTAATCCAAGCAATGTGACTTGGGAACAGGAACTGTCAGTGCCTGAGGATGTCTCCACTTGTTGAGAAACAGATTTATAGAGCTCTCACACCATCTTTTGATCCATCACTACTTTTTGAACTGAAGTGTGTTGATGACCCACAGAAGATGACCAGGCCATGCATCTGGGTAGGGAGAAGTCATCCAGGTTACGTAAAGGAGGTTAGAGAGACTGGAAATGTTAGAAGGCGGCATCAAAGCCTCCCCACCAGGTCAGACAGTACATTCCAGTTAGTCATTTCCATTGTTAGGGAAGTGGGAAGTTCTAGGAATTAAGTGACCCATTACACAATTTGCAGTTCTTATTCCCAGCTGTCATCTTGAGGCCTGACCATGATGTGAGGTTTGCCTGGTGAGTTCCAGCACTGGACAGCTGTCTGCCCTTGTGTGACAGTGACTGATGGATATGGGTAACTGGCCCAAAGTCTACCCCAGGCCTCAAGCAGCAGAACCAGTTCCAGTTTGCAGTGTGTTACCACAACTGAACAGTGGTTCACACTGCAGTAGTAACTGCCTGGTGAAGGTACATCCCATACTTATCTATCCTCTCAAAAATGTTTCAGCAGGAACTAGGCCAAGTTGCCTTAGCTCAACATTTTTGCACACTAAGAAACACACAAGGATATTACCTGTTCTGAGGCATGATGAATTTCTAAGCTGTGGTAACTTCATAATTTAGTTTGTAAATAAGAGGCAAAACATACTTCAAATGCATTTGTAAGACAAGTCAAAACACTTAAACTGCCCAGGTTAACAGCTTGGCCACAAACAGAATAAAATACAGAGAGCTTAGCAAACCCCTGAAAACTAAAGCAATAAGCTCCTGAAAATAAAGTAACAACAAGGAAAGTTAAACTAAAAGTAAGCTTTGAAAAAAACCAAACTAAGTTATAAGTAAAAACTTCAAAGAGGAGGTAGGTTTTCTAAAAGGGACAATCAAAAACTCCCTAACATTTATTACATTTAAACCCAAGCCTTTGTAATTACAGGTTTGCAATTAGCAAGTTTTTAACTGCTCCTGAATGGATATCACTTTCTATTATTTTCTAATCTTTCTTTTCTAATTCTCAATTTCATTTAAGTATTAATGAATGCCTTCATGTCCAGATTTCCCTACCAACCTCCTTGGCACATATTCCCAACTCCTTGACAGCAGCAATATTCTACTTTCTTTGAATACAAAGAGTACATGGGAAAGACTGCTAATGAATGGAGTTATTGGGAGCATTAGCTCAGTTTGAATGGCCTGAAACTGGTTAACAGCAAGGCCAGCTAAAGATGACCAACACTAAGTGTTGGTGAGTGGAAAACAATGTTACAGAAACAGAAAGAAGTGAGTATTAAAGTTTTGGGTTTGTTAAACACCTGGAAGTTTCTTCAATCTATTTTCATTTAAGAGCTACTTCTCCATTTAAGAAAAGGGTTACCAAGAGTTTATAATACTGAAATGGGCTGTCTCCCAGTATGGAGAGTCATTTAAGAGAAAATAAGTAGTTTAATTTCACATATTGATATATATGGCTAGCAAGCAGGTAACAACCTCCACAACACCTCCCAAGTTGTTATTCTAAGTCACTGCTATCTCTTTATGAAAATGTTTGCTTGTAGAGCACAATTCAAACAAACAAAAGAGTTTTGTTTCAGATATCTTTTAAACTTCTCAAAATCCTGCTTTCACAAATCTAAAATTTGAAAGGAAAACAGTATCCAGGCACTACATAAGCAGCACAGGACTTAAAAAAAAAATTCAGTCAGGTTTACCCTTGCCTGCAAGGAGCAGGCTAATGACAGGAAGCAAAGTTAAGCTATCCTGACCACTTTGTGAATTATACAACCACTTCATCTCATTCCAGTCATCGTGTACAAGATAAAAAGCTATTTAAAGCAATCCTACAAAATTCTATTTGAAAAAGCAACATCAAGAAAAAAAAATAAACACATAAAACAAATCACAGTTGCTTTACTCTTTGTGGTTTAGGACTAGGAAAAACTAACAGTGACACCAGAGACCTCTCTCAGAAGCACACTACAGAACTGGACTTCTTTTTTTCCCTGATAGGGACAAAACAAAACACCTCTTGGGATACATGAAAACCACCAGAGCATAAAACTTTCAATACTACATTAAATGAAGCCACCTCTGCATGAATAAACATTTTGCTTTATAACAAGGATTCTGCTCAAGAAGGCGGTTTCCTACAACAGCTGAACATTCACACAAACATTGCATTTCTTACCGGTACCCTGCTAAGGGGGGGCTTGGAGGGAGAGGTCCCTGGTTTCACTGCTGCTGTCGCAATGCTGCTTGGTGCCGAAATGTAGCTCCCTGGGGTGATCCCTTGCCCGGGAGTGGCAGCTGGAGTCAGCACTGGCAAGCCAGTTGGTCCAAGAGGCAAACTGCTTGGAGGTATACAAGTGCTAATGGATGTCAGGGGTTTAGTTGGTGCCACAGCAGTGGTTGGTATCCCAGGAACAACTGTCGTTTCCATCACCAGCGATGTCTCCAGAGATACTGAAGGATGCACTGTTCCCACATTACCATGCTCACTGAAGAGAGACCGTAGCTTTTCTTCCAGGGTCTTTATGTCATCAATACCAGGAGCTTTAGACTGAGCATCAGCATCAGCCTCCAGACAGTGAACGTGAGGCTGGTTGGGTAACGGAGCTGGTTGAGGCTGGCTATGTATCAAAGTCTGCTGAACGGCAGGCAAGTTAGTGACTGGTTGTGGCAAGACACCAGGTAAGGGAACCTGGGGCAACATGGGTGTTGCACCCGAAATCTGGGGCAGGACAGGTGTTGATGTAATTCCTGATGGGATGAGTAAGGGATGGATCACTGGCTGAGCGACTGAACCACATATGCTTGATGCTACTGAGGATGACAAAGGTGCAGAGATCGGAAGAGACAAGCCAGCTGCACTGCAGGGATGTGATGTAGCCAGAGACTGCCCACTCTCAGGTAGTGACTGTGGAGCGCTTACAACTGTTGTTTCTGCCAGACTGCACACAGAGCCACTGCTACTAAGGTGAGGAAGCTGCAAAGCCACGTTCTGAGCCAGAGACAGGGCAATGGATGTCTGTGGTGCTGCCATACTACTTACAATCTGAGGAGTAGACTGAGATGTCACAGTCGGTGCAACGACACCAAGACCAGTGACACCAGGAACCTGGGTAGATGGCAGTGCCAAGGACGACGGTGTGCTGATACTGGGGGCAATATCTCCAGTTACTGGTTGAGCGGGCTGGGATGTGGTAGATAAGGAGAAAGAAGCAGGGGCGCTCACACTGGAAGTGACACCAGTCGATTGCTGTCCAGATTGTGAGGCTGGAGGTGGAGAAACAGAGCTTGGCACACTTGTGCTTGGTGCAGCTCCAACAGCTGCATTTTCCGAAGGCAAAGTAACAGATTCTGGAAGAGAAACACCAGTGCTGGAGGAAACAGATACTGAAGAAGCAGTGACAGATGCAGGAGTTGCACCACTGCCTGCCATGCTAGAAAGTGCAGGTGGAAACGGTGGTACTGTTTGGTTGAACACTGGAGGAGCTGTACTAGGTCCCTCTGTCATCTGAGCATGCCCCATCTCAGAGAAAGCTTGCTGCAAGCTCAGTGATGATGCTGAGTGGGAGAGATTCATTCCAGGCCCATGTACTGGAGATGCAGCAACTGGAAAAACATAAAATTATCAGTCCGCTTGGAAAAGCTCATTACAGTATTATTGTCTATGACTAAACTAAGACCACATTTACCTCTTAGCATCACTAAAAAAAAAAACCAAATAAAACACACAAATCCAAGCTTACCTTAAAACACAGAATTTAAGGTTTCAGTCTTGCAGAAAACGCATCAGAATTTTTTTGCTAAGAATCCAGCACAATATGACCTGAACTACGATCACTTCTCACCAGCACAGACAGTTCCTTACTTCCCCAAGTACTTCAAGAGGTCTTTAGGAACAGTTTAGCTAGCTAACTTCAGTTTTGATGAGCATGTCTTAGCCATCAGCTTTTAAGAGTTTAGACAACTTACCCAGATCTGAAGTTTCGCTTCCTCCAGAAACAGCAGAGGTGAAAAAGCCCTGTTCTTTTAACCGACTCTCAGGGACAGGGCTGACAATAAACCGTCTTCCCGCAGAATGGACAACCTGGGTAAAGGAGCTAGAAGGGACCCCTAAACAGAAAGAAGTCAGAAGTTTAGACACTGGCAGTAACTAAAGACATAACCTGCAATACGGAATGTGCACTCCATCATACAAAATAAAAACTTGGCTGCACCCATCCGCTGAAACAGAAAAAGGTAACTGTTGGGAAAAAACAAAATAATCACAAAAGACTTACCTATTCTTTGTGGCATGGAAGATGTAGGATCTGGCTGTTTGAACTCTAATTTCTGTAAAGTAAGATAAAGTTTAAACTTCTATTCTGAAACAGAAACCCACAAGATAGTTCTTAAAATGCTAGCTGACTGAAACGTGGGCATTTAAGAGAAGCAGTACACCTTGGACCCAAGCACCATCACCAAACTAGAGGAATTCTGCCCAGATAAATGTCAGCTACAGTGGTTTTAGAGCTTCTCGGCTTAGAGACCATCAATGTAACAAATTGATCTAAATGCTCGCTTGTTAACAGGCAGTCCAACTGATTTTCTTAAACATTCCACAGATAAACAGATGTTTCAAACCAGTTTTGGGTATAATTAAGGCAGAGATTCAGGAAATGTCACCCCATCTTATTCCCAGCAACCAGTTTCAAAACCTATGTTTCCTAACTGAGCTATCCAATCTCTTAGTATTCCAGGGGGTAGAGGGCCTGAGTCCAGGCTCTCAGTGTTTTAGTGAGCAGCACAGGGTTGGGGATTTTACTGTCCTACCTCACAATAATCTCAAATCCAAGAAGCCTCAGAATTTAAGACTGTCTGTTTAGTGGACTGTTAGGAGATTCAGCAGCTTCAGAAGTCTTCAAACACACCAAAAAGAGTTCTGTTATTTAGCTTTCTAAGTGAATTTTAGGCACTCACTGATACAAAGCTTTCTCTGTTTGTGTTTTCATTTAATTATTAATCTCTGATATCTCTCATGAAAGAAAGTTGCTGTATCTAACTAGCTCTACTCACAAAGCCATATCACCCAAAATGGAAAAGGCAAAAAGCTAAGGTGATCTGTCCTTTACATACCTGTGACCCTGGAAAGAAGCCATCATCTTTTGTCTGCATGCTCTCCAAACCCTGATCACCTTCTGGCTCCACGCTTGCATCCTCACTTAGCATTTCATCTGCTTTCTCAATAATCTCTCGTACCTGTTCTACGAATGAGTCTCTCTCTGTTGCTAAAATAAACTCATTCTGCACCTGTAAAGAGAACAAAACAACATTCATTTTCTACAAATGATTTCAAAACAGTACATTGAATAACGGTAATTTGCTCTTAGTGGTAATGTTTGTCCTTCCTTTGCTGTTCTGCACAAGACAAAGATGGTGACACCTTAGAGAAAAACAATTCTTTCTAAAATTATCTCCAGCACAGAAGTATTTGCCCTGGTTTAATCTTTGCTGTGGAACAACGTTCAATCTCAATTCTTCATCAAACTGTCACCTCAGTCTTCGCTTAGCACAGGGAGATTTAAAATTAGCAGCCTTATCTTACTGCAGTTCCTCCTGTCTAATGTAATGTGCATTAAGAGCCACATTTAAAGGGAACTATAACATAAAAGAAACTGAAAAGTCTGTATTTCAAGATGTGTTCTGTGCTTCTCTCTTTCCATACAACTTCTACTCTATGCAGGTTGCACATCACTAATTTAAAGTCTGGCTGTAGTACATAAAAGCCAGTATTAATTACATTCCAAATACAGGGAAAGGAAGACTGCTCAGCCCACCTAGTTTCAATACATCATACCTGCTTTATGAAAATACCTTCTGCTGCTTATATTGGAGAAAATTAGCTTAAACAAGCATATGTGACATTTAGAAAGACATTTTTGGTTTGGTCTGACCCAGGAGAATATTCTGTCTCCTGAAATTATGCATGGTAAAGCTCGCAGAGACAATCTGTGAAACAGAAGCAAAGCTGTCAGTCACAGTATCTCGGCTGGAAAAGAGAGAGAAACTGCCTTAGAGGTAAAGCTTGAGACATTGCATTTACATCAAGTTTCTGGGATGCTGGTTCAGAGAAAGGAAAGTCAAACGTGATGGGTGCTTTTATCTCCCTCTGCAATGCAGCAAACTTATTAGTTAAAGAAACCTTCAGTGTTTTAAGTTGAGGAATGACAAGTATCTATATGGGGTACACCTGACAGCATAATGATGAAAAAGAAACCATAAAGTCTTACAGTCAAAAGTTTCCTCAATATTCAACAAGAAACCCACGAGTATGACGTTTCAGATTCAGATGTCTAATTTACATTGCACAGTTTCAACTATGTGACTGCATTTTGGATGCACAGTTCACTTATTTTGCTTCTACTCATCTTCAAATACTGTGGGGTTTGTTGCTTGAGCTGTGTGTGCTTGTTTTCGTTTTGTTTGTTTAGATTTTTGGTTTCTTTTAAAATCAAATATACTCTTTTATTCCTATATAGGATCACTTCAGGTATGAGGTAAAGATAGACATCTGTGTATTTCTTGGCACTTGACTATGTTATTGACTTGTTTACAGTGTCAATACATGTATTTAGCCAAAAACCAACTTCTTGCTCTTTCTTAGAAAGCCATTAGTCACAGAAAGACTATTTCTCCCATATCACTGGTTTGGTTTCTTTTGACAGGTATGAATCCAGCACACACCAACAGAGGTACCCAAGGAGGTGGCAAAAGATACTGCATTTTGTCATCCTTCCTCACTTCACTAACACTTAAAGCAATCTCTGTTTCATTTAGACTGTACCAGACCAAAAACAGTTTAAATAAAAAAAAACAAGAAAGGTGTGCTAGTCCATGCTACACTCTCACTTAAATGTATCTCTACAGGGTGAATTATTTTACATGCTTGGCCATCATACATTGAATGAAGAGGTTTTTTTCCTCGGAGAAAGACAAAAGCAGCATCAGTCACTACAGACTTTCAGAAACCAGAAAGTGATTCCCATTCTTACTTCAAGGGTAGAACCTTCCCATTTTAGTTGAGAACAATGGCAAAACACTCAAAATGTAGGAATAAGTTTTAAAGACCTAGCAATGTTTGCTCCTAGAAAACAAACCAGAATTTTTTTTAACCTGACACTTCCAGAAAGTTGTTTGCCGTTTTAAAAAAAATTAGACTGCAAAAAAACAGATGCAAATTTACTTGATAAAACCTCAATTCCAGGTAAAACCTGAAAAATTGTCATGTGAATTGTGCATGCATTATTAACTGTCAGTCAGGTGTACCACTCTGTGCCCAGAGTTTCTAGTTGTGCTCGTGTACCAACAAGGTGAACATACACCATACTACCTGGAAGAGCAACTCTGAAACACAAGAAAAAAATAAGTCAGACCAGATTCAATTCTACATCTCTAAAATATATCTTACCATAATTGAAGCTATTTCCTCAGGGTTATCACCATCCAAATCAAATTTGAAAGTAACCATTTTCCGATTGTGTGTCTCTAGCTGGCACTCCACTACCCGGTCACCTTTGTTCGAAACCTAAAGCAAAGAAAAGAGTACTTCAAACCAAAAGCACAAGAATCTAAGGCTTTTTCTTTAAAGTTCATTGAAACAAACCAACAGTATTGGTATAACACAAACTTGTTCTCTCTTTCCAGTCTAATAAATTGTGCCATGTACAGCATCATTTTTGTCTGAGGATACATCAAATATTCTGGAACAAGGGAGCAAGGAACAAGACTGCAGAAGACACACATTCCTCGAAGGAAATAACAGTTTTAGAGGCTCACTACTGAACTGTCACTAAAATAAGAAATACTCACATTTAGAATTCTCAGTTTTGGCCTAGCAGTCTTCTCATGGCGAGAGCGACTGCGGACAGACCTCCGCATGTGCCGTTTCGCCGTCCTCCCCTCATGCCTTCCACTAGAAGTTGGGACATTCTCGTTGCCATCACTCAATCCTGAAGCAACATCAGAATGTGCACTGGAAAAAAAAAAAAAAGAAAAAGGCAACTTTACATTAGTATCCATGCATTCCATAACTGCAACAATACAGTTTAACCCACCAGATGATATTCTCTTCTGGACAGCAGTAGATGTGTGTAATCTCAGACTAGAGGAAAAGAGTCCTGTCAACACTTAGAAATTCTACTCAAGCAACCCTAACAGCAATTATTTCACTACACCTCTCGTGAGCTGAGTTGTACAAATTATCTTCTGAATATGTCTTCAAGCTATTTGGAGTCTGAATTCTGTTTAAGTGTCAAAAGGACAGAAAAACATCTTTTATGATCCACTGGACATGAAAAATAAAAATGGACTATAAGTTAAATCACTACAGACAATCCTATTTATTCCCTCCATATCCAGCCATAAATCAAAACTTACTCCACCTCTCATAACTCTATTTTTTTCTCCGGGAAGTTTATCTCCTCACATCCTAAAGAACACCCTTAGTGAAAAAAAAAAAATCCCTGGTGAAAAAGTATACCTAAAAATCACACATGGAAGCATAATTTAAAGAAAGCAATGCTTACCTATCCATAGAGGAAGCCAAAGGGGTAGACTGAGCAGGCTGTGTTGCTGGAAGAGTCTCTGAAGAAGCAGTTTGTGAGACTCCCTGAGAACCCTATGGACAGAAACCTACATCAAGAACCCCCCAAAGAATACAGTTCCTCCTCAGGTAACCCAGCAGTCTTTCAAACTTACTCCCAAACCAGCTGTAAAGCTAAAAGCTCTGCCTTTTCAGAACTTTAAACAGTTGGCATCTAGACAGCTCTAATTTACAAAAGATTCTAGAGCAAACTGCAGTGAAGCAAAACATCATCTGGGGGGGTGAGGAGAGGAAGTCAGCCGTCCTTTCTACTTCTACATGTCACTACAGTTTGCCATGCAGTCACGGTCTTACTAACAGAATGTGCAAAAGGCAAGCCAATGCAGAACACGAAGACAGTTCAACTTCTCCCTAGCAAGAACGACGCTGCAGGGAATAGGCATAATGACAGATTCTCATTTGCAGCTTGTCTTTGATATGGCAAAAATGTTCCACAGGACTAGCAAGAAGTGAAGTGTTAACTGCTTTTTGCCTGCAGGATGGCACACTCACTTCCCAACAGAACAACCAGTGGCAACAAGGTCCCCACATTGGCATGACATTCTGCTGTAAGAGAAAGGTCATTTGAAATATTAATTTCCAACTGAAGAAAAGCACAGAACGGATCAGTTCCCCACATACATACACTGCTGCATGACTCAAACATCCTAACTGTATCGTTACATTATATTCCATATATTTACCTCCAAAGCTGCCTGCTGTGAGGAGGCAGATGAAGCCTGCTGTGCTAAACTCACTGGAGGCTGGGGCACTTGCACCTGTCCTCCTATGCTGCCCATGGAAACGAGAACGTTCTGTTCCCCATACGGCTGCACAACAGGAGCGAGATATCCCGACTGGGCCATTGCATCTGTGGGTAAGGGAGGGGACAGGACAGCAGAAGGAATGCTGGCAGAGGCCACAGCAGAGGAAGGTGCCACATTCGAGTCCCCGGGGTACTGAGACGGCAGCCGCGATGGGAAACCCTGGAACAGAAACGGGGGAGTCAAGTCAGTGAATGTCAGAGCTAATTAGGAAACACGACAGTAAAAAAAATGAAAAAAAAGAAAAAAAAAAAAAAAAAAAAAAAAAAGAAAAGAAAAGAAAAAAGCATCAGTTCCAGGGGCATCTTCCAACCTTCTGTACTTATTCAAGCATTCCCAATATCTTCCCAAAGAAGTAAACTGCTCATGCAGCCAGCTTGCAAGTCACCATGCTTGAACAAGCAAATTCCCACTCATACTTCCAAGTCTTAGGCAAAACAATCTTCATCTCCCAACTCTCGCAGCTGCCTATGTAGTTTAATACTTTAAAGCCTGAGACATGAAATGAGTTTGAAGAATTTTCAGGCTGAACAACTACTGCTCAGATGTTATAAAACTGTTGCTGATTCTTGAGATTAATAGCAAAAACAGTCTTGTGTTCTTCCTGTCCTCTCAGGATGACCTGACCCAGGAACACCTTTGTCATTATTCAGGTTGCCATTGTTACAGCCATCACACAAAGTAGCTGAAGCAGTCTGTGCCCACCAGTCAAGCAGTTCACAACTAGCATCAGGTACTTACGTTACATTCAAGATCCATGCTGCCTGCCTTATTTCTAGAAATTCCATGTCCCACCCCTTCCCAGACTTGGAATGAAACACTGACATTGTTGAATATGCTGCCATTGATTTTCTTTCCAGTACACATCTCCCAATTCTGAAGTTGAAATGTTTTGATTTTCTTCTTCTCCAAATTGACAGATCTCTTGGACACAAAGCTGTCCTCTTTCACACAGTGGTTGAACAAAGCCCTGCACTATGATTCTGTCATTTTAGACAAATTCCAGTGCCAAATATGTAAAGTTCAAAACACCAGGGTATCCAAGGACACTTTTTTTCCTCTCCTCCTTAAAGCGTGTTTTTATCACACAACGGAATTCATGTTGGTGGTTTAATGGCTCTCTTATGAAAAGTGAGTTTAGCTCCGATACCTTAAAGGAACAGCTAAAAACGTGGAGAAGAGGTCTGCTGGCTTGCAACAATACCTGGTAAAGAGCATCTCCAGCAGGAAGTGAAGCTTCAGCAGCTTGTCCAATGCTGACTGGCAATCCCACGGACTGGACAGCTGGCTGCAGGAGCTGCGGGAGAACCTGGCTGGGCAGCTGAGCCACAGGCTGCATCATTGTGGGGAGCTGGCTAGGGACAACGGTTGATCCTACAGGAACAGCAGTTGCCGCAGCAGACGTTGCCAGTGTGAGCAATGGCTGATTCATGCCAGCTGCCATTGAAATGGGTAGTGACTGGAAACCTGGCTGAGCCACTGTCACATGAGGAGCTGCTACAGGCAACTGAGAGACTGGGAACTGGGGAACCACAGAAGTTGGCAAGGCCTGTCCCATGGGTAGAAAATGAGAGCCAATGGGGACTGATGGGGCAACTGAAGGTTGAGGGAGAGAAGGTGCTGCAACAGGTAATTGAGGCTCGCCTTGGATGATCGACACTGGCTGGGAAACAGGAAGCTGGGGAGGTAAAGAAAATAGAGATAGATTTTTTTTTTTAAAGCAGGGCTGCGGAAAGCAGAGCTTTTACACATTAGTCAAAGAAAGCATTATTCAAGTTACAGCACTCTGTTAAAGTGGGCGGGAGCACAGTTGGCAGAGTGGCTGGGAAGCTGGCTGGAGTTCCAAGCGGTCCTCTCTTCGAAACACTTCCCTTTGAAGAACTCAACAGGCTCTTAAAACACACACCCACAGCGGGTGAAAGAGCAACGTTCGAATACCCTGAAGCACTGATTTTTGCATAAACAGAATCAAATTCCCCTCAACTCTGTCCTCAGACCCAAAGCCTGCCTTCTTACAGAAAAGAAGTGCAAATCTTTCAACAAATCTGTCAGCTTTGGGTATGGGGACTAAAGCAGAGGAAAATGAAAATCCACTGTGCCAGCATTCAGAGAATGGCAGGGGATATGTCAATTAAAGCCAGCAAATGATGCAACTGGAAAGGCAGTTTAGATGAACAAGCAACAAAACAATAATTTCAAAAACAAAAGTAAGGCTCACACATTCAACAGAGATATGAGCCAAAATGAAGCAATATTCAGTAACAGAAGCTTCTTGACCAGGGAGTAAAGGAGAAGAGCTGAGTAAGAAAGATGACAGAGTGAAGAAAGGAGTCCTATGGTTCACTACCTAAGTAAGTGACTATATAATGATGCAGAAGATAGACATTGTATGGGAAACAGAAATGACAAGTTCCTGAAAATCCATTCACAACACACCATTCATCAAAATGCCTCCTGATATTTTTGATTATTTAAAGATCTTTGTGCATGGAAGTACTATCTCTCCCTCAAATTATTCATGACCGCCACATGTGAAAAGGTTTCCAACAAAACTGACAATTGCAGTACACTAGGAATACTATTGCCTGGATGAATGTTTTGGAACCATTATAAAAGATGACAAAAGTGAAAGTAGCAGCATGTTGAATTCGCCAGCTGTGAAGAAAAAAAAATAAATCTTCTGCTAGAAATAATTTTGTTTACCTGTGTCCCAGCTGCTGCCTGAGGCATTGGCATAATCTGTGAAGTTTGAGTTTGAGAGACAGTTTGTGCAGGAGTTGTGCCAGCAGAAACTGGTGGCTGCTGCAGCTGGTATTGTCCAGGCTGTTGGGAAGAGGCTGGCTGCTGTGCACTCTGTAGTAAGAAAAGAGGCAGAAGCTGTATTTCCCCCACACAGAGGTTTTTAAAGCATATCCTACTTAAATTCTACTTTTTACTCTCTCACAAGTAATATCAGTGCTTCTTCAGAACATGCCAAGTCAATTAAGCTTTAGCAATTATTAGCAACACTAATACAATTACATTATCAGCACCAAATCTTGCAACAGAATTATTTCCCCTGTGTGAACAAGAATGAAAATTCTATAAAGGAAGAAAAGGCAGTTAAAAGAAGAGAATGTTGCAGAAGATAGGATTTCTCCTAACTGGAAATACTAAGAATGAAGTTTGCCTGTCTAGACAGTCTAACTTGCAAATCCTGACACATCTCCCCTTGGAAGGGACCACCACCGCAAGCTCAGGTGGAAGTTGGGGAAGACAGACATGGGAAAAGAAGCATTAACATGATTTTAAAAATAAATTCCAGAAGGTCAATGCATATCTCATAGGATGTTAGACTGGGTGAGAACCAGAGGATTCCTCTGCTTTTGTGCAAAACTAGGGGTTGAAGGGTGACAGAGGTAGTCAACTGGTCTTAAAAGAGTCATCAAAATCCTATACTAGGAGTATTTTAGCCCTATGTTTAGGAATTGTGATCTTACCTGCTGAGTGTGTTGGGTAGGCTGGGATGGCACTGATGCACTGCTCGAGGCTGGCTGGCCTTGCACCTGTGTCTGGAGGAGGGGAAAAAAAAAAAAGGAGTCAGTTTAAAAAAAACCCTATGATTTCTGCCATAGGCAATTATAATCATTTCTGCCTGGAATGATCTGCTTAGAATAGGTTTCTAGCAGTCCTTTTGGACAAGCAGTCCTTCTGGTCAAATTCCACTATGACAACCAGAACAAAGCAGAGCAATCTGGAAGAGTTTCAAACTTCATTTTAAGTCTTCCCAAATAACCAATACAGAAAGTTTTTGCAACCCCTCAACATGACACAGATGAGCCTACCAGCTTCTTCTTCCACTGGTGATGCTTTAAAAGCAGGATGCCTTGGCATGACAACTGGAAATAGAGGCATTAAGTTTTATCTTTACATGTGTTCTACACACAATCAGGTGGGGTGATAAAAGGAGGGTATATGGAAATAAAACTATCCATAAAAAAAACCAACCACCAAGCACAAAGATATACGGAATTCCAGACCAGTTACAACATATCCAGTACACATACATGTCATGAGTTTCCTTTGAGAGGTATGTCAAAATACAGGCTAGTAATCATTCCCAGAGTCACTCCCATTCAAAGGCTACCAAGAATCGGATATTAGGGAATGTGGGGGTTCACATTCTAGCTAAGACAGAATTTTTGAATAAGCAATGAAAAAAATGGATGAGTGGCATACAAATGAATGTGGAAGATGCAGAGGAAAATGGAATGGATTGTCATTATTTTTGTGGCTGACATTTTTTGATCAGATCCCAGGATTTGCATTATGATTTTTGTGACAACTGTATTCCTTTATCAGCTCCTGGGAGAAAACTAGACAAAGACCTCCAGATGAGCTCCCTGAGCATGCACCACATTGGTGAATCGCCTTTGTAAGAAGCATATCTGGCACATATGTATCATATCAGAAATAACTACTAAAATTCCTTAATGCTGTGATCATTCAGCTTGAAAAAGCTCATTAGGAACAAGTTTATTAAAATTACATACTTTTTTAATTATAGAAACTTTGAGGAAAGTAGACTGCCAATAAAGTAGAACCATTTTTTTCTTTGCTGTTTTAGAAGCTTGAGGCCCTTACTGGCTAAAATCTAAACATGTGCTATATCCCACTGCTATAACATCTGTTCATATTGACTTAGTTTAGGCTTCAAATTCTAATCTTTTAATGAATTAGATAAAAGATCCCAGAACTTATATTCTGTAAACAATCACGATCTCTTATTTCGTTTTCCAGATGTATTTTACATGCACTAGAATTCACTTCCTGAAGTTTAACAAAGGTTTATGAAGAAAAAATCTCCACATAGTTTTCAAACTTCTTGAGTAGCAGATTTACTCTACAAGTTCTCCTACAGCACAGCAATTGCTATCTTTCAGACTAGTGATTAAAGCTGCTCCTGCTTTAATAAAACACAGAAAGCCTTGAATACTTATTCATCTTACCACAGAAAGCAAAATGATTCTCCTTCACACAAATCCCAAATTTGCTAATACTCCAACAACTAAAATGTTAGAGCCCCTAATTCCAAGGACAGAAGAGGTAAAAGAGAAGTCTACTTAAAGTAAACCTTCTCTTTTCACAAAAAAGTTATGAGAATTTTCAGACTAAAGTGCAGACACAATGTATACACACACACTTCACAGTCACAGTGTACAAAAAAGTGACCATTGCAAGCGCAAATACCACATATGCTGATAAAACATGTACCTCCAAACTAAGCTTCAGGCCTCCAATTTTGCTATTTAAAAGGACACCATTCTAGGCTTAGAAGGTGGCAATACCTATTAGCAACAGTTGTCTGTGCCATTAACTAACTACTTAGCCTGTTTAGTTTCTTCAAAGATCCTCCAAACACATTTCCAATCCATGTACATGTACATAATATAGCTCCTTCCATTCCTCTCTTCCCACTTTCTTCCCCCAAGTGTAGAAAAAGCTCTTGCATTTTGGACAGTCAGCAAAATAACTCTGTTGTTGTCTAATGAAACATTATTCATATGAAAGTTCAACTTTAAATAACACTTTCTCATTAAAATTAAGGAGCAGCAAAGTTTTACTATCACTGCTGATTCCAACTGTGGAGAAGATACATTTCATTGAAAGCACTGATTAAAAGCCAATTTGGTCCTCCAGCTCTCTCTCACTAAAAAAAAACCAACTAGTCCCAGGAGAAACACTTAACATTTTTTACTCTTAACACAAAAGCCCTACAAATATTTCAGCCAAATCTGAACACAAACCAAATGGTTGCTGATGCCTCATTATCTCATCGCAACCTGGTAAAGGGATCCTAGTATAGACTGGTGGAAAGACATCCCCAAGAATGCCAATACTTAGAGCCACAAGGAGCAAATCTAAAAGTAAGGCTCCCCTTTATAAGTACAAGGTATGACTTATAAAAAGCAGAGAAATTCTGGACGGGTTTGCTCCTGTAACCTGAGGATAGGATGCAGGTGGTCCTGATGAAAGCGAGGTGGACAAGGCCTGCTGAGTTGAGGCTCCCTGGGGGAAGCAGATGAAGAGCTGCGACTCTTGCAACACCTTCTGAGGCAGCTGAACAATGGGCAATGAGAAGTCTGAACCAAAAGCAGAAGATGAGCCCCCTGTAGGGGGAGGAGACTGGAAATCACCAGTGTCAGAGGAAGTCAGCTGTGAGGAATCACTGGAGTATTCTGGGCTTCCTTCTGGCCAGCTCCGCCTGGCAGAGCCCCCTCTGGGACCTGCTAACCCAGCACCAAGATAGTTACACTGCTCCTCTGTCACAGGCTGAAGCCGACCATGCGACCCTATGCCTTGAGTGGATTCCTCTTGACTGGTCTCCATAGAGCCCCGGCGACTTCTGTAGACCCGCGGGGGTAAAACTGCCCCTTCTGCCGAGGCAGAAGTCGGTGTGTGCACATGGAACTCAAAGACACAGCTGGCTCTGCCATCACCACTGTGAGAGAGCACAGCCGGGGCAGAGTGCGGAACAAACACCTGGTGGAATGTCATCTGAGCAGGGTCTGCACTCAGAGGAGCTGAAACACTGGATAATGGAGAAAGGGGACCCATCCCAGAATCCAGCCTCAGGTTCTGAACGGGTCTTGCCAGGTATGTTTGCCCCGGTTGAAAATCGAACACAGAGCTTTGTGGAGGACCACCTTGCCCATGGTTTGACTCAGAAACCTGCTTCAAATGCTGTTCAGTTGCGTGAGAGTTATAAGCTACTTGATCATACTGCTCCGATACCTGTGATGGATAGTGCATGCCCACCAAATATACAGCTTCTGGATGCATTCTGTAGTGAGCATCCTCTGGAGGTGTTGGTCCAGATCTATAGTCATTGTGGACAGGAGCTGGCTCAAACACAGGATTAACTTGCACATGCAGAGGCTCCCCAGCGACTCTCTGAGCTGCTGTGCCCAGCATAACGAATGCCTCTGGTGTCCAATTGGTGGGACTACCACCAGGTGGAACTAAACTCTGGCCAGTCTTCAGCAAGGGCTGGAAGTGGCAAGTTTGGGCTTCCAAAAATGAAGTGCTCTTGCGCCGCTGAGCAACTGCCACCTTCGGCGGGCAGACAGGTGGTGGTGAGAAAGACACCGGCCGTTCATGAACGGTTGGGAAAAATATCTGTGAGTCTGGGAACGTTGGTGTTCCCCCACGTGGATGCTGAGGCTGTATTGACATGAACAAGACAGGTAATTCATACATTAAAAGTGAAAGCACATCAACATGCACAGTTCACTAGGCAGTTCTGTGAAGTAACTTTATAGAATTCATACTCAATTCATGGTCAAAAACATACAGTACTAAGGAAATTTAGGTGAGTTGTAAATATCCATTAAATACATCCATGGCAGGCATAGCTACAAACGGGAACATTTGCTTGTGTTAGAGCTGCTTTTCCAGTTCAATTCCAATAATTCACAAAAAGAAACCAGCTTTGCTCATGACAATGGAAAGAGATTTATTGTCACAGCCTATCCATTGTGATCAGTGCTTGAAATCCAATCAAACCCCTGAGGTCACTGCCATATGTGGAGTATGAAATTCAGAACTTGAGAGCAGCAATGATGCAGAGCCTCTAATTTGCACTCAGAAGATAAAATTACATTAAATCTCAGTATTTTCCAACACAAAAAACCACAGTGTACGTTATCCTGTATGCTATCCAGAGAGCTAAAAGAAACCTTTTATGAGACAAAATTGAACCATTCCAGCACACAGGTGAAAAAAAAGCTTCTGATAAAACCAAAGAGCCTTTGGGTTCTGCCTAAGTTGATTATCTCTCTTGATCCACTTAATCACACCTTTTTACACTGAAAATTAATACCAATTGAAACAAATCTAACTCTTGCCTGGGCAATAAAACATTCACAGGTTTAGAAAGAGTAGAGTCCTCAGGCAATTCCACTCCATCTCATTTACTATTTCAAATGAGGTTCACCTTATTTAAGATTTGTAGGGAAGATTTCAATAAAGACAGTTTATGTAAGAATATCAAACAACTTAGTAATTTTGCAGTTTTTCATCTCTGCCTACAGTGTGCTGAGAGAATGCATTCTCTACCCTAATGGAAAAAAACTGTAGGAGTCAGTAGCAAACACACTGTCCAAGACAGATGGCATTTATGACTTCAAGTTGCTCTTTCCACATTGTTTACTTTCTTCCCAGCCCCTTTTGTCCAGAAAAGCAGCAGCAAATTTCCATATTGACCAATACAAACAAGGCCCTACATGTTGAAATACTCTTCCTACATTCTAAAAACTGGTTCCACTTACTTCAGTTTCACAAAAATGCTTCTCAAAACTTATTTTGTGTAAATTGAAGCTCAAAATTGAAAAGGAACTACCTGTGTGTTGCAAGCTATCTTGCATCTGACTTTCTGGGAAACATGAAACTATGGCTTCTTCCCACCAAGAAGCAGTTGAAGTGGCAATTCTGACTAAAACTTACAGAAAAATCCTCAAAGGTATTCATAATCTATATTTCTAGTATCCCTATCACAGCTAGCCAAAGCTTTGAGAATAACTAGCCACAGCAACCAAGTTTTTAAAACTGGTTGTTTTGTGCAGGGCTTAATTAACATTCAGTGTTTACTTAGAATTTGAAAAATAAAAAGCTATTCTTCTGATCATGATAAGAAATAGTCTTCCCTTTACCTTCTGTGGTATAACTTGGTAATTTATATTTAAACTATCCTAAAATACAAAAAAGCAGATGGTCAGCCACTGTTTGATAATGTTTAAGTGTACTGCTTCATAGAAGGGGAAAAAAAAATTTAAAATTCAGCATTCCAGCAGCACAGTGTAAGGACTCAACTCTTCATTTTCTCATTTTAAAAATGCCCAAAGGCCAGGATGTATTTAATGATAACTTATCTTACTGTGCCAGGAGGCAAATGGTAACACATACAGGACTGACAGAGAGGGAGGGCAGGCTGGAGCGTCGATGCTTGCGTGGAGAGGCAGAGTGCATGGGCAGGACACTTTCCAGGGCTTTAGAAAGCTTTTCTGCAAAGGTTTCTTCAGGGACAGTCCGAAGGTAGAAAGGAGAAAGAGGTGCAGACAGCGCTGGTGGTGGGGTGCAAGGAGCACTGAGAGGGATGCAGGACATACAGGGAAGAGCAGGAAGGTGGGGGACACAAACTGACATGCTACGACCACGTTGAGGCTAAGGGAGGAAAACAAAAGTTAAGAATTGAACACTTCAAAAAAAAAAAAAAAAGAATAACAAAACCAGCAAAAACTATAATGAGGTAGAAAAGAAATGAAGACATACAATGAGAGGCCCAATACTGACTCATGTGTGGTACAACAAGATATGAGAATGCTGAATGAATGCCAACACACACTGGGAACAGGCTGTGTGCACCTCTGAGGACCCAAGTTTGCCTTAGGTTACTGAGCAGTGTGGGAAGTTCCCTAGTACCCTTAGAGGAAACATGTGGAAGGCAGAACAGACAGTATTTTCTCTGGAGCCATGGAAGCAGCCCATACTGTGTGTTCTCAAAGCATCTGGTAGTCTGACAGATTTAAAAAACTTAAAGACACTGATGAGCTTTCAGACATTCATCAGTTTAGAGAGTGGGTGTGTGTTCACAGGTATCACCTAACCCAGTTCCTCTACTGAGACAGTCCCTCTGCCTGAATTAAGTGGACTAAATGTATGCAGCTGGCTCTTTATTAACTAAAACATTACCATAACAATTTAAACATTACACCCTCTACAACATGAGTTGCAGAAAAAAAAAATAACCAGTTTAACATGTGGAAAATTCTGTAAAATTAGACAAGCCTTTTCCAGATGCTGAGCCAATAACTGCATCATGATTTTGTAATCTTGGCACAATCCAGAAGGCCACAGGTCAAAATCTAATCAAATCCCAAGAAAAAGAATGAAGTTTTAGGATGGGATTTGCATTTTTCTGTTTGGTTTGGGGGTTGTTGTTATTGCGTTTTGTGTGTGTGTGTGTTTTGCTGTGGGTTTTTTAATGAATGAATAGAAACATGACAAAGAGGCAGTCTTCAACTGCAAGTTTTCCTTCTCTGATATTAATATGCTTCTTATGGGTGTAATCCACAATTTCTTAAACTAATTGAAATCAAATACAGATCTCCAGAGAGAAAACATCAAGATATTCAGTGGAGATCTGACTTTAAAGATTTTTGCTGTGAGAAATCTTACGAGACCACTCAAAAATCTGGGAGAGAGGTATAAGAGAACTCAAATGGTTAACTAAATACATCGTCATCTATTTGAAGGCAGGAGTAGTTATATATCATTCCTGACTCTAATTTATACAAATTGTTCAAAAACATCTCCACTGATGGAGATTACAGTACTTAACTGTCTTTTCTGGTTAGCAAATTTATGCTTATGATTTCTTATTCTACCTAACAACGTTGTGATCTGATTAGCATCCTCCTATTTTATAGCAGCCTTTTACAGCTTTCTCTCTCCTCAAGCTCATCTTTTATAGGCTCAACTATTTCAGTCTTCCCACATAAACCATGCTTTTGTATTTCTGGTGGGATTTTTTTTAACACTCTTCTCTGAATTTTCTCCCAATTCACCCTCAAATTCACTCAGTCAAGGTGTCCAGGATAGACTTACCAACGGCCAAGAGCAGAACTACCATTTCATATAATGTGATGTTTGCCTCTTTCACAACAGCGTGATGTTTTTGACCATGTCCAGTTTGTGGTACAATGTAATCCCTAACTTTTTTTTTTTTTCCAGAATGGCTGCCTAGCCAGTTGTTGCTCATTCTGTACTTGTGTAGCTGATTATTACAGTTAAGCATGAACCGTGTTCTTGTCCTGATTGAATTGTGTTCTGTGATTAAGGCCATTTTTCCAGTTGCCAATATAATTTCGACTTGTCATCCTGTCTTGCCAAAACAGGGTTAGTAGTTCCTGTAGTGTTCTACTCCATTCTGTCAGCCTCCTGGGACCACTGTTGTCATCATACAGCACGAACACATTTTGCAGCAAAGTAGCTTGACTAAACCTCTATCATATGCTTGTTCTCCCACCCCCTCTCAAAAGATTACACCAAAATATGGCTTACCCAGAACAAGAGCTTATTTAGAGGGATTAAGAACTCATCCTCAAGGACTCGCAGTACCACACGCCTCAGGTTAAGTGTGTTGGAAAAAGATGGAGATGCTTTGCGTGTGATACCAGCCTGTTTTCCAAAAAGCTACTTACACCAGTGATTCTGCAACAAAGCCTACAACCACAGGTACCAGAAGAAGTGAGGACCCTCAGCCTAAAGTGTCACATCTTCTCCTTTATGGTATTATTAAATTATACCATAATGTCTCTGTCTCAGACTTTTATTTGTGTAAAAAACGAACAACAAGGGAACCATTGAAGACAATATAAAAGTAGCAGAAGTTCTACTCCAGAGTTAGAATAGATTTCTGCATAGTCTCTTATCAGATCAAAAACATACCAAGGAAAAAAACATACCAAAATAAAAGGGCAACACAAATGAACATAGTAGGAAAAGTATTTGTGCCCAGTGCAGACTTTCCAGGGAAAAGGAATACGCATGATGAGCAAATCAACACAAGCTAGAAATAAAATTGGGAACAAGGATGTGGGGTCTTTTCAGTCTGGAGTTCTCACATGCAGCATTCTATAACAGTCAAAAAAATCTTACCTGCAAAAATCTGTAATCAAAGCCTCACAGAACACACACAGCAATTTCATACAGTAGCTCAAATTATTCTAATCCCTTCTTCAAACTAGACCAACAGCTTAATCCCTGGTAACTTCATATACACATACACAGACCACCTTCCTAATCGAGATTAAACGCTTACATTTGTGAGACAGTCTTATTCCAAGGATGTTACTTCCATCCATAAAAAAACCCCTAACCTATCATTCTGTATAAGTTTACGCAAGATTAAATAAAAATGTTAAAGACAAGGATACCCTTGCACTTTTACCTCCCCCCTCTAAACTTAGTCACCTTGCAAAAAAAGCCCCTAAACTACTCCCATGCAGAATTTGTCCCCTACGGAAAACAAAACATACATGGAAGATGGCCTGGCAGACTTTCCCCTCCCCTCTATACGGACAAACAAAAATCAGGTAATTCCATGCATTTGCAAAACTCCAAGTTCCAGCTTACCCCTGCAGGTGGCTGAAATCCTCCATGCTGCTGTGACTGCACTTGGCCAACTGAAGCTGGGTATCCCTGGACTGCAGTGTTTGAGGCTGACTGGTCAAGCTGGGAACCATACGACACAGCCTGACTGCCCACACACGATTCAGCATAAACAGATGACCCCATGCCACTGTCAACTGTCCCATCGGCTGCAGAAGTTAAAGATAAAAATTTGCATTTCAAGAACTGCCATCTGGATTCAAAACTTGAAAGATATTATAATCAATCAAATATTAGACTGATGTTTGTGCTATGTCACATGGACCTTAACAGCATTTTACCTCTTGTACTACTTAAGGCTGGTTACAAAATACTTTTTTTTTCCTCCATACAGTAATTTATTACCAATATGCCTTCCCCTAACCCCTGGAAAAATTAGTAATTTCAGAAGTGCTTTGGGAAGACATTTAATAATAAAGTATGCTTCCTATAAAAGGTTAGACTAGACATAGAAACCTAAATTCCACATTGTTATGAATGATCTGTCAAGGGTTTTAAAATCATTATTTTTAATTTTACATGGACATATAAAACAGGTGGGTTGTGCTGGTTGCCAGATGCACCACATAGGCACAATAAAGAACTAGGCTTAGTAGTCAATGTAAAATCCCTGTACCTAAAGAACAGACAATAATTTGCTTTTTAACTTCATCATTCTAACATGGAAGTTCTCATCTACCATCATTATTCAAATACTGACTCACATGCTGGGATGGCAGAAAAGACAGGAGTATTAATTCATCTTTTCATCTACAGCATGTAAAACAGAAAATAAAGCCTTTTCAGAAAGCAAATTATGATCTGAACTACTTGTAGATTTATCTCATTTTCACCTTAAATGTAAGTTAACAAGAATAAGTGGTTTTAGTATCTTTATCTGCACTGGTGCCAGAGTACACAGCCTTTTGCAGGGCCAGAATATACTGTCCCTATAGGGCAGCAAAAACAAGGACATATGTTCATGCTTGAGGTGCCCCAGTTCATTCAGTCTATTACCTTGAAACTAAGAGAAATGTTTTTGTGCTGAGACACTGGACGGTGAATTGTGCCAAGGCTTGGCTCATCTAAGGCACAGGAATGCATCTTATTTTGCTGTGCTTTCTAGGGGGCTATTGTTCTTCAGCAGACAGCATCACCTTAAGGTATTTACTGTTATAGCCACCAAAAGTGTAAGATCACCGGGAAGAACTGTGTAAGTGCAAGAGTTCCTAAATAAACCAACTGACACACTTACAAAGAACAGATACACTGGGCTGCTGGAACTGCAGTTGTTGGTGTTGATCAGCTTCCGGCTCTTCAGGCTCCACTTGGGTAGAAACCGATGCTGAAGCAGTGGGGACAAGAGTAGTACCCGTGACAGACTGGGGATGCTTTGACCCTGCATAGGAAGCACTTGGCTGCTGTTGCTCCAGCTGCTGCTTCTGACTACCTTCTTCCTGAAGGATCTTCTCCTGTTCTTCTCGCACCAACTGACGCTGCTCTCGCTTTCGCTTAATCAAAGATACCCTGTCCTTGATAGCTTTCGCCATCGTCTTGTGATCCCCTTCACAGACATAGCCAGATTCCACCTGAAGGAGGATATATTCACAGAATTCAGACTGTCACAGACAGCCACTGCTGCAGTGCTACAGCATAAGCTACCACTCCCTCTGGCATTAAATTCTCATTCACAAACCCCTGAACCAGTTTTATTTCTAGACAGCAACACCAAAAGCAGAGGTGACAGACCATGTTTCACTGTCAGAAAACACCAGTACTTCCTAAGCTTTATAAGACCATCAGCACTTACCATTTCCTGTGCTACATCCTCTGGGACATCTCTTTCCAAATCAAAGGAAAACTCTATTGCCTCATTGTCTTTATATTTGCCCTTGAGTTTTTTGATGTCTTCAATTCGCAGCCAGAGTTTAATGGCAATTTTTTCTCCATCGTCTTCCTCCGCTAGTTCTACCCGTACTCCAGTCTCTTCTTGGAAGAAAGCATGATTCAAAAGGTCCTTAATAGCATATCTAGCATATTGGGAAAGAACAGAAACCACATACAATTATTAGGTTTTCATAAAATATTAAGGAATATCCTTGCCTGATGATCCTCCAGATTTATTCTCCAACTTTATGTGTGTCTCATGCATTACTTGGCAGACCATCATACAGATTTCTACTTAAAAGCATGAATGAGAAACAAAATGCAACAATGCTACAGAAGGTACAAAAAACTCAAACCACACCTATTCATTTGGCTTTCATCTTTCTGCTGACCAAGAAAATATATATTAAATAAAATAATAACAAACCTTGAAGAGGCAGCTTGGGTATATCTATATATACATATATCTAACACACAACCTGTAGTCCCCAAATTAATGCAGTAATCCAAGTGTGTATTTCAATCTACTTCCAGATCTTATCAAAAGCCTCATGTAGTAAATTCAGCACTAGACAAACACCACTTGATTCCTTTCCTATTTTATATTATTTTGAACCACTTCATCTTGCATTTTGTTTGGCACAACTACAAGTTTTGTCCCTATGTTAATATATGCACAGCATTATCAATGGTAGTTAACAGCTTAAACTAAGTGGCAAGAAACAGGTGATGTGTAGCCACAAAATGAACTTAAAATGGGGAAAAAAAATATTAGGTTGTTTAAAACTAAGGAAAAGCACTGAAATTAAAAACACACAACACAATCAGATGTAAAACTTCCAAGAGTTAGTAGAAGGGGATGAATAAACATCCATGGACAGATAAAACTGGTTCTGAACAGAAGAGGGGGAGGCTAGAGAGGGGAAAAAGGCTGAAGCATTCTTAAGTTGGACAGTCAGCAAATAACAAGCATGCAAAAGAAGCAAAAAAACCCCCCTCAAACTCCACAAATAACCCAACAGAGCAGTTACAGATTTCCTGTAATGGTATAAGTTAACCACTTCAAGTAGAAGTCATCTTGCAGAAAATGTGGATAAAAATAAGCATCAAGAATTTGAAAATTAAGACAAGTCTTCAAAATAATTAACCATAAAATACCAACAGAATCAAAGGAATAGTAAAAAAACCCAAGGATCACAGAACAAATCCAACCAACCAAATCCAAATACCTGGAAACCTGGAAGGATTGTCCTCCACAATTTTGCTGACTGGGTCAAAGTTTTAATAAAAGCAGTAAAATTTCTGAATAAATTGACATGGATGGTTACCACAGCATTTGCACTTTTTCTGACGCTGTTAATTCTCTAAAACAATCATTGCATCGGAATCTACCAACAAACAGAAGCTGCAGAAGTATTACTGGCTTCCCAACCTCCATCAAACACAGAAGACCCCAGGAACTAATTGGATCTGATACCATCACAGATAAAAGACTTGGACAGCAACTAGGATCTCTATCTGAAAAGGAAGTACTTACCTTTCACCTTTGTTTTGCCGAATGCATCCCTCAATAATCTCCTTCACTTCAGGGATTGCTACTTTATCGAAGCTGGCTGGCTTGACACCCTGAAACATAAAAGTGAGAACTGAGAAACTGGAAGGTTCACTTGACTTAAGTTTTGATTGTGTTTATAGCCCAACTATTTATAATATATACCTATATATTTATTCTATAGATAACTGGCCTAAACAATAAGTGCAAATTAGAAAGAAATCTGACTCCAGTATTACTGTTCATTTGTTTGTCAGTGACTTTTGCAAACATCCCACACACACCATCTTCCCATCTCTCAGCTACGCTTCCATAACAGAAGGCATTGACATTTGAGTTCTCACGACAGGAGAACTGTTTAGTTTCCATAGAAGTTATGCTGGCTAGAGGCAAGTACACAGACTGGACTGAGAATGGAAGGAAATGCTTCCTATGTAATCCTAATGCAGGAACCTACATGATTAATTTAACAGTCTTCCAAGCATTCTGCTGCTTCCCAGAATGTTTCCAATGTGCCATTAGAAGTAATTTTGGCATAGATTGATTTTACAGGAAAAACCTTAGTCCAGAATGATCCAACTGGATCATTAAATAACTTGCCCAATGTCAAAAAAAAAAAAAAAAAAATCTTTCCTGTATTTTAGCTCTCCCCTGAAGACCTACTATACCCAAACAACAGTCCTGCATCACTGCTTTTGTGAGCTCAGGAAAATGAGCTCAGCTTTACAGGCCTTTACAAAAGCCCTTCCACAACACACAGCAATCCTTTCTCCAATATGCGCTAAAACCACTGGGGGAGAGCAAACCAAAATCCAAATAAGATCAACTATCCAAACGAGTAAAACAAACAGGGCATGAGATATGACCATCTGGGAATTCTGAAAAACATTACCGGCAGAGAGCCAAGCTTCATCACTCAGTCATGGCCAGAAACTGCATTTTGGGGCTAACTGTCCACAACAGCAAAATCTGGCACTTAATTTTACTCAATGCAGCCTTTAGCTTCAAACTCTGTACTTAAGACAGCAGAATGAAAGAGGATGAAGACATCCTGTTCAAATTCTGGTATATGAAGAGCTGGTGTTTTCAAGCCTAACAATCCTGAAATTACACACTTGATACATTTGACCTTGTGCCACTGGTAAATCACAACTAAACAGAAAATGAAAACCATAGAGTCTGAAGAACAGAAATAAATGAAGTAGCAGTACAAGCATCGTGATTTGAGTCCTAAACAGAAAGTACTTCTCCCAATAACCTACACAACACTGCTGCCCACCAAACGAGGACATCAAGACATGACTCTTCCCCATTCTTCTACTGTCAGTGAGAAATCTTGAAACAGAAGTGTTTGAGTCTCTGAACTTGAGCCTTTGCAACTACAGACCTTAATTTAACCAAACATGGAGACTTAATATGGTAATAGTTTAATATCTACATTTAGATACTTCTTTCCTTAGCCAGTCATGGCAGTACCTTGACTTCACATGTTCACCACATAAAATATTCTCTACCACACTCTTCCAGGAGAGGGCATTGTCAACATCAACTTCAACAGATGTAAACCAAAGTCTGGGAGAAGCAAAAAAGTCCAGTCTTTCAGTGGGCAACATCTACCACCATGTTTTACAAAGGTGTCGTATCTGGAATTTTTCAAAAAAAAAAAAAAGCCAACAAAAAACACCCACACTACAGGAAAACATTTATTTGATAAAAAACTTCCTGTTACAACAGCATTCTGGTTTATCGATTTCTTTGGTCTAAAATTTGCTCTTGTGAAATTCTAGGACTTGAAATCCACAGCACTGCAGGCTACACTGTGACTAGAATAAGCACTGAAACACAGGCTGTCAGTGAACATTAGCTTAATGCTTTTAAAAGCTTCACTGAACATCAAGACTTAAGAAAATCGATGCCTCGGGTGATAAGACAGACCCAAGTTTGGATGGTTAAGTTTAATACTGTAACCAGGCTATATCATACACCTCCCCCTTCCTAGCAGGACATGACAGAGCTCTCCACTCTAAAGGATTTATAAAACGCTGCTCATGTAGCTGACTTGTCAGAGATGTCCACCTTTAATTATGACCAAGTTTAAACTGGTCCCAGGAATTCAGGTTTATATATGTAGTAGAGATGTTTCCATGTAGAGATGTAATTAAATGTTCTCCTATATGCATGTACACATATAGCCTGTGCAATAATTACTCAACTGCTTATTGCACATATTCCTATCTAAATTTGCCCAAATTTAGCACATGTAAGTCTCCTAAACAGCTCAAGTCCCTGACGTAGCAGCAGCCAGCAAAGACCTTCATTTAGGCTGCAGCAGCAGAAAGATGATGTCAGATCTGTGACAATCTCATTTCAGAAAAACTAAGAGGTAATATGAGGAAGATAACTGGCACAGTGAAATATCAACATGACGAAGCCAGAACATGATTTTTCTTGGTAACTATTTTACCACGTGCTCTGTTCTTGCATGGAGCCTGAAAAGTTAAAGCTAAGGATAGGTTTTAAAATCTGTGATTCAAATCTGCTATCCTGTGTTTCTCCACCCTCAAAGAAATTAAATACCTGTCCAAAATCTTCAGGCCCTTCCGTGAGGACCATTTTACAATACTCCATTTTGTGAATTCCAAATCAGGAGTTCAGTTAAAAAGTGAAGCTCCTGCCAACCTCCGCCAGCATGGCTTCCATGTTCCTAACTGCACCTTAGAAAATCTGGGAGAACCTCACACTAGGGCCTAAAGCCATCAGAGGGATTCTGTGTTCAAGCAGCTCCCTATTCCTCAGTTTGCTCCACAGTCCACGAGAAGGGCTGCCTAAGCCCAGTCCACAGCGCTGGTCAAGCACCTCCTAGGCTGGAGTTCACCAGCTTCTTAAAACTTTTTCTTTTCCTCCTTCAAGCACTAGTGGAAGTAACAAACTATTTTATACAACAAGAGAGAAGGTACTATGAATGACTGGAAAAAAATAAATAAATAATTACATCAGTGAACTCTTTTCTATCAGACCTCTTCTACACACCTTAACCAGCCATCACACAGAAACCCAAAGGAGGCCAGGCCCTGCAATTCAAAAACCCTGATGTGTCCCTAAGAGTGCAGGAGCTGGGTAGCCAAGAACACATTCATTAGCTTCTGAACCCAAAGGCACTCAAGTAAATAGCAAGCCATTCAGTGTTTCCTGGTTTTTACCATGCTTAAGATGGTCACATTCCTATATGCCTCTCCTAGTCCCCAAACTTCTTAGAAGAATCACAGAGCAACTCAAATCTTTTAATCTACCAGTCCTGTTCCCCAGTGGCACTTTAATTAGGGCTAAACACCCAAATCCCACTGGCATTATTTCTGAGTTTGCTAAAGAAACAGAAGGAAGAGCTCTTACAGAGAAAAAAAAAAAGCATGCAGAGGTATAACAGGCACACATGAAAATCACCAACATTTTCTCAAGCCACCACCTAAATTCGCACAAACTGGCAGTGCTGCTGGAAGCAAGAGCCTCCTTTTCTCCATCTCCCATTCCCACACTCGTGTCATTTCCTCTCTTTCACCAGCAAATGCATTTATACAGTTGCATAATGAACCAAATTACAGCGTTTATCAGACTTTTGGTTGAAGCAAATTCAACCAAAAAAGCCTGCAGTGGTTTCCAGTGAGCTGCAGTTCCCAGTTTGGTACACTGCTGCACTACCTCTCAGGCTTACAGAAAGAAAGTTACAGAGCAATAGCTGACAAGGGCAGAACTTAAAACCCACTGAACACTTTCATTTTGAGAGCACCTCTAAAATAAGGACATATATGTAGGCAACACAAAGCGCCACTGCAAAACCAAAAACTCATCTTACAGTCCTCATGTTAAGCATAAGAAGAGATTTCATATTTCACTAAGGTGTGGTAAAGTTTGTGTTTTTATCAGACTTTAACCAGAGGAATGAAGTGTGTTCCAAAATTCAACATTTATATGGTTATTTGATCAATTAAAGGCAAGTTAGATTTTCTCAAATAAACTAAATTTCCAAGAAACTTTAAAACACTAAAGTATAAGCTATCCAGAATTCTTCTTCAAAATTTTTGCCTAGAAACAGAGTACTTTTCATTAGTTGGATCACCACATTACTGGGTCAGTGGTAGCATCTCATTCTAGTGCAAGAGATACTGAACACATCATTTACTTCAATAGAGAAGGTACAATTGGTGCTGCATAACCTCTACAACAAACCAAAACGAAGACAGAAGAAGTGTTACATACCCTCAGACATTCTAAAGAAAAAAATAGTTAGATTTGGAAGAAAAACCCAGGTAGAAAATAGCAGAAGCAATTATTGTTCCAGCCTTGCTGGTCGGGATTTTAATTTACATTTAAAGAATTACAGGGGGGAAAGTACAGTCAAGTTCAAAAGCTGAAGACCCAAGCTATGCAAATGTAAGGCAGTTCAGCAGATTTGTCAAGAATTCACCTCCAAAATACCTTCCTGTGGCTACATGCACTTGACAAAGCTGAAATTCTTACTTACCTCTTTAGCACAGTCCTTGTGAGAGCAGCAACAGTGGGAATTAACAATTACAAATATGGGACAGATCTCTCTTTTTGTAAAATCCATCAGGAAAAGAGGGGCACACACACCACAGAGTTAGATGGGAGCTAATTTCCGATGGGAATCCACTAAGCTGTGGACTTAACGCACAGCGGACGGAAAGCAGACATCAAGGCTAGAAGGGAGCATTGTTTCCTGTTTGACACCTCTTGTTATTTTCCAAGTCCAGTACATGAGGCTGCAGAGATCTGAGCTCAATATCTGCTTTTGCCACTCTAATGCTGAATAGAAAGAATCAATATAAGCACGAGGTAAGCGTGTCCTTTTCTGCCTGCCCAGCTGGCTGCAAGGAGGAGGAAGACGTGACAGTGGAAGGATCCTTTACTTCCTGCTTGTCCCCGCCCTCCTGCTTGGCTGCTCTACCTATTCTCCACCCATTTTTTCTGCACTAGCTCAAGGCTGCAGGTAGGATCATCAGGATCCTGCTGCTGCAGAAGTACCACTTTAAAGAGGGGAAACAGCTCAGTCAGTGGGTTCAGATCCAAGGCTGCTCACACTAATTTTGTGCAGGGGAATGAAGGCAGCTGTTTCTCTTCTTTCCGTGGAGCTACAGAAGTATACATACAGCTGACTACAATCCTAACTAAACACAAAGCATCATTAAGATAATATATTTCACCTCCCTCCTTCCTGACAATGGTATTTTGCTACTGTTGGCAACATCATCTGCTTAACGGGTACTTAATGTAAGGGAACAGGGATTTGAAGGTGATTTTCAAATTGCTGGACAAAGTTAGAAAACTGCATTGTTGCTTGTTTTATACCACATGTGCACAAATAATCCAGAGTTATATGTTCTAGTTGCTAGATTTCAAACCTAAGCCAGAAGTCTGATTTTTTTTTCTAATACCCACTTTCAAACAACCATTATGAAACTTGTTTATTAATAAAATGAGCTGTCTATGGCTTCAGGGGTTTGTCTGGGTTTGGGGTTTTTTTTTAAAGATATCAGGAGCAACGCCAAGAAAGATCAGGTACATCATCTTAAAGTATGAAGCTAGCAAACAAACTCTGACCACCTTGTAATGATAAACTGTAATAAAATTCAATTTAGAATTATTAAGTTCCCTTTTTACCCCAAAATAACATCCTTGGTTCAAGTACACTACAACTGTATCAGTGTTGTTGTTATACTATACAACATCGGTGTTGCAAAAGCAACACTGGGCATTTTAGAATTCCTCTTCACCAGCTGTTGTGAAACCTTACAGGAGTCAAAGGAAAAGGGATCATTAAAGAACCGGCTATGTTGACTGGCCTTCCAACTGCTTAGCTGGACATTCTACAACCAGCACCATCACACCCCCCCAAAAAAAAATCCACGGTTGATCATCAACTCCATTTTAACAGCACTTCAAGGATGTTGGAATTTTGCTTGCCATTGCTTATAATTTATTTTTTTTGATGTTGCAGTTACACTCAAACCAAACAGACACTCTGCAGTCAAAGCAAATCTACTTCGCTGGAATAAAAATCTAACATTTTGCACACCTAATTAAGGTTTTTCTGGGGTATACTGCATGACCTGCAAAGAACATTAAACATTTCAGCTTTTAACAAGCACAGGGTCTACCTGTCCCAGTCTAACCACAACTCTTGCTTGGCTCTTTTCAAAGGTGCTCTAACTGTAGAACTTGAAAGGAATTCTACTGTAACTGATTAATCTTCTCAGACAAAATGTTCTAACTTTGCAGTCCAGAAGCTAATAAAATCAGTAGCAAAGTCAAATCCCACAAACAAAGTAATTAAAGTCTCTATATTTTCTTTTTGCTAAGTTGCTACCATTCTAGTTTGAGCCAGTCCCAGGCTGCCACAAACCATTAATTTCAGGAATTTAGAGAGAGCATATGATTCCAGTGGAAAAAAAGCCAATGATCCTACCTCTTTCCCCCTAGTCTCAAAGATGCCCTCAGGCAATGGTATTTATAGCATTTAAATAGGTTTACCCCATGATCTCCTAAATTTCACTACCTGCTATTAGTTACTTACCCTACCCTCAAAACCTATGTGCTTAACCATTTCACCACCTTTTCCATTTCACATCCTTCATCTTAACCTTACTGCCTGTTCTAGGAACAATCTTTCAGATTTAGTTCTTTCCTTGTTTCACACAGGATATACCTATAACTGATAACTCTCATCCCAATTCAACTGAATACATCCTATGAAAAGAAAAATTTCAGCTTCAAATTTACTCAGTTCAAAAGATATGGGTTGCCTACAGATGATGATTTTCTTTTTCTAGTTAAAAAGCAAGTTAGAATAGTTGAGACCACATGGCAAAAAAAGAAATGAAATGCAACATGTTTTAACAGAAGTGAAAATTTACCTTCACCAATTTCAGTATTTTCATAGCAATTAATTCTGGACAATTGATAATTCCACCAAGAATTAAATTGGTAAATCCTGCAGAATAAGCTCTGCACCAGATCAGTATCCTAACAGAGTAAACAGCATTACTGCAATACAAGCAGTGGAAGCAGATGAAAGCTCCCAGTGAGCCAGAGTTAGCTCATGAGGCACTGTGCAGACTGGGACAGGCCTCGTTGTCTTCTCTGCTGATCAAAAACAACCACTGCACATTTTGAACCCAATACCTTTTGAACTCGACTGACCCATCATCATCCAAATCAAAACTCCTATCTCAGCTACTTGAGAGATCTAAGTCACTGAAATAGCTTAACCAATTGGTCTTCACCCTCTGTGATGAAGATGTGCAAACAACCCAAGTCCCATGATTCTTAAATTTCTCCAAACCAAATGAATTGAGGACTTGCAACAGATAAGGATGTATGCTCAGACTTCAAAAACATGCTGTTAAGACAATAACAGCACTGAATTTATACAGGCCTGCTTGCTGCAACCTGACTGATCACAATTCAGAAACTCTTCCTCCCCAATTTGCCACCTACCCTCAAAAAACTTTCAAGGCATTAATAAAAACCAAGAGGCCAAACACACAAAAAAATTCCCAGACATCATTAAAGTTGCTATACACACAACGTATATCTCTATTTTGAATGATACACTCATATTAATTGTTTCTCCCTAAAGTTAAAAGAAGCACCTGCTCACTGGCAGGTGAAAAGATTAAAGCAGACTCCTGATTTGACTAGCAATCACTGCTCACTGTCACCTCCACATCTGTATCCTACAACTGCCTCCAAGCCCAGGAGCCACAGGATACTGACACTTCATGCTTAACCAACTTCTCTGACAGTGTCTCAACACTGTATTTTTAACTCTTAAAGCCAGAGAATTCACAGCATTAAAAACCTTACAAGACCAAGATTAGTAGGATACAGTTCTCTTGCTTTGTTCCCACAGTCAAGTTTGAACAGGAGCTTGTCATAACTGTTCCTAGAAATCATTGGTTGCAATCCTTTCCAGCCAGTATTCTCAACTAAAAGGTGGTAAAAAGGGTCAAAAACCACTGTATTTGTGATAATACTGAAATCCCATGCACTACTGCCAAATATACATCATGGCTTAGAGCTACCTCACTGATAAATTATCTAGCCCAGTACACAAGGCATTTTAGGATTCTACTTTGGACATGAAAGCCCACTGTACTTCAGCACTGCCAAGTAAATAAGAATATCAGCTTATTTCAGAAGTCCTGAGAATCTGGAGCTAAGCACATGGCTTTAGTTTAAAAAAAAAAAAAAATTAATCACAACACCTACTGTAAATGCAGCAATTCTAATGAACAGAAGAAATTAATAAAGCTCTGGAACAGGGAATTTTGTAACTAAAAGGCAGGGCACAGTTCCCTAGTGTATAGCTGGCAAACAATTAGGACACTGGTGCATGGAACAGTGAAAAGGGCCCTGTTTAGAAACACATAGTACAAGGACAGAAGTTCTTCTGAAAACACTAGAATCTGGACAAGTGGCCCAGGTACTAACAGTTGTAATTCCTGCACAAAAGCATAAAGATAATTTGCATCTACTGTGCACAGTTGTTTAACCTCACCCTTATAAGCAGGGATGCTGCCTTTACCATGTGAACATGAATCTGGAGCGGTGAAGATCCTAAGCTGGCTCAATGATCCTTTGCTTTATTGGGACTTCAGCTTGAAAATGGCTTTCAAAAAAAATACAGACATGCCTAGACATACATTTCAATTCTATAAATTTAGAAATGCCACAGTGGCACAATACTAAAAGTGTCTGCCTTCTATTTGAAGTATGGAAAATACATTTTTGAAAAACTTTATTAGTTGCATTCTCTGCTTTAGTCTGCTTCCATTCTGGTAGAAAATCATCATGTAGCACTCAATTTTAAGCTCATGTACAGTAACAGTAATTCAAAAGCCACAGATTAGTTCCAGTGGATTCAAACCGAATTTAAAAAATGATGCAACATGGGCCATAAAACACATTTAGTACCAGAACTAGCCTTTAAAAAGGATACCTACTTAAAAAGCCTGGGATAATGTTCCAGCACACCAAAAATAGTGCACAATTCCAAAAATGCACCAAAAGTCATCGTGCCTTTTATTTTCAGACTTATTCTATTAGAAGTGAAGAACGTACACTTGTGTACCAAAAGATCCAACAGTTTCAGAAGGTTGTCTAAAAAGTATCCCTGCTATGTAGAGAACTTTATGATGGTGGTAATGGGTGGTAAGGTAGAAATACATCTCTGAAAAGTGTTTCCCTTAAAACAGAGTCACAAGCTCATGGTGTTAGAAAGCTACTTACACTGGACAGAGAAGCAACAGCCTTTTTTCTCTTCAGCATAAACATTTTAGCCTGTTGTGTCTCTCTAGTTTTTGAAATGAACTGTATCTACAAAGTTATACTCAACTCTGGTGCCCTTCACTCTCTAATACAGGAACAAATCAAAGCACTCAAGCAGGCACACACAGCCCCATGTCACTGCCTGCTCTAGCAACAGCTCTGAGGAGCCTGGAGGTAACTATAAAGGGCTTATGTAAAATTTTGGTGGAGTTCTGGCCTATGAATCACATAACCTCAAAATAATTTATTACTACTCAACACCTCTGTGAGTTTCCTCAAGACTAAAATTTTCCTAGACTTATAACATTCCTACCCCTGTGCAACTACAGCAGTACAATTAGCAGGACACAAAAATTGTAGCCCATGCATTCTTAACGTCACTGTTTTCAACTAGTGGCACTATACAGACAAATAAATTTGAACTATCAGTCTCCCCACAGTAATGCTTCAGTGATTCACTAATCATAGAATTATAATGGTTCTCACCTCACTGCATTTTAAAAACACGACGTTGCTGTTCCTACAAGCACCTTACCAGCTCTTGTTAAATTAACCTCAGTTAATGTAAGAACTAAATAGATGTCAGGACAGGGCAGAATATTAAATATTAATATCACAGTTTTAAGAGGCCTGATTCTTAATTATCAACTTTTCAAATTTTTAAACACACATTGTTTAGTTTGTATTCTGTGAATTTATTTAGGTTGCATTGCAAAACTCTGCAATACAACCAAATTTCAGAACCTAAAAATACACTAGATCTTGATTTTATGCAACTCAACCAATGCTCACAATCATTTTAAAATCATATCTGATTCAAAACTGCCAAGGGACACATTCCAGGCTCCGTGGTGAATTTAAGAAAGAAATAGCTCCTTTTACTTCAAACCAAGTTTGTTTTACACCATTACTGACAAAACATTTTTAGCTGTAATCTAGAAGCTGTTGATGCTGAATAGTACAGATGCCTCTAAGATCAAGTCGTAAAAGTGAGCTACTTTTAGAAAAGAATCCAGTTGAATAAGCCTTTTTCCTTCCAACTTCAGATGTCATCTGCCTTAGCTGTGCAAACCATACAGAATTACAGAATGGGTCAGGTTGGAAGAGTCCACAGTGGGTCATCTGGTCCAACCTCCCTGCTCATGCAGGGTCGTCCTAGAGCACAGGGCACAGGATTGCATCCAGACAGTTCTGGAATATCTCCTGTGAGGGAGACTCCATGACCTCTCTGGGCAATCTGTTCCAGTGCCTGGTCACCCCCTCATAGTAAAGAAGCTGTTCCTCATATTCAGGTGGAACTTTCTCTGCATTAGTTTCTGCCCATTGCCTCTTGTCCTATTGCTCAGCACCACCGAGCAGAGTCAGGCTCCATCCTCCTGACACCCTCCCTTCGGGTACTTATAGACATTGATGAGGTCTCCTCTCAGTCACCTCTTTGAGGTCAAACAGACCCAACTCCTTCAGCCTTTCCTCACAAGAGATGCTCCAGGCCCTTACTCATGGTTGTCACCTGACATGCAGCATGTTATACCTCAGTGTTCATGCTGATTGCTGCTCTTCCTTACTTAGATCATTGTAATTTCTTAAAGAGGACTTCTAAAGTGACACACAAAGCTGTCTAAGATATTAATGCTTCAAAACTTTGAATTCCCATCTTCCATTTTTAAAGTTATATATTTCTCAATTGACAGGAGGTCAGTGACAATCTCCATGCAGGAAGATTCTTTACTCTTAAAGCTGTTCCAGCAAAATGCTTGCAACTGAGTTGAACAGCTACAGGAGGCAAGTGGTAGAAGTTTTCTTTAGTCTGTTCAGTATTGATTCAAAGGAATTGCATCTGATGTGTCTTTTTTTTTTCTTGTATTTGATATTTAAGTACCTGAAGTTTCTTCTTTCAATGAATACAAGAGTTTGCCCTTTCTTACAATAATGAGTTTCCTGGTTAGAAGTTTGTGGCCTTTCAGTACCTGCTTTAACAAAGGACTACCTGCTCTGTTAGAGGGCTTCCTCCCCTACTTTTCCTTTTTTTTTTCCCTCCAGTGCTTTTTGCACTAGAAGTTTGATATGAGGGATGCCTCTGTATCAACCTAAACCAGGTCAAGTTATTCAATGTGAAGAAACAGGGTTTTATTCATGCCTAAAAAAGTTGCATATTGCTTTCAGGAAACAAAAGAGGACACTTGATCATCATTCATTAAGAACTGAAAGTAAAATTAATCGTACATCTAAAGATTTAGCATTTATCTGCCTAGGACCCCTAAAGAAGAAAAAGAAAGTAATAGGGAATACTTTGCCTATTGCACCTCTAGTGAAAATGAAGCTGTTGACTAGTCTAGACAGTTGTGATGCCTAACTTTAAGACACTAAAGAAGAGATTAATTTTATCTCAACTGACCAAACAACAGCACTTTGTAACTGCCTGGTTTGCAGCAAAGAGAATGACCTTCACTCTAACCAGGGAGTTCCAGTTCCCACCAGTTAGGGAAATTAAGGATTTTTAAACCAGTCAGACACTGCCTGGCCAGGTTACTCATTATGTACCTTGTTCCCTTAGGCTCTTTTTCAAGCTCTGGAGAACAGAGAAGAAAACTGTTATGCCCACTCTGTGGAACATTTCAGTACAGCACCACCTTTTTTTTTTTCTTCATTTAAAGTCAAAATGCAAAATGCCTTTTTCCCCCCCCATTCTCATCTTACAGCCACCTCAGTTGGCAGACATTGGTTTAGAGAGAAGAGATTGGACTTCTGGTGAAATAAAGGACAAGTGCAAAAGTTCCCTTGGTCAAAGTAAGCGTGGAGAAAAACCCAGTATAGAGCACAAGTCTGCCAGGAGGACTTAAAAGGTAAGTTTATACAATGGGAGGGGGAGAAAGAGAAAGGGGTTTTCTGCTCACACTCAGCTGATGAGTACATTTGAAACTGAGCACTGTCTTACTAAGTTTTTTGCAATGAGTGTTTGGATTTTTATGTTAGTGATAGATATGGAAGAAGGAGAGAAATCTGTATAATAAACCCATTAAAGACACTTATACACCCATTAACCATCTTTTCACTAGTCCTGAGACTAGTCAAGCACCTAGAAAATTTTAGCCTTGGGACATCCAAGTATTAAAGATTGAGTAGTCAGTACCTCTACATGCTTATAAAAATCTCTGCGCGGCAAAAAGCAAGTTTAAAGGAAATACAGTGTAAAAGTAAAAAGAGATCTATACTACATCTGTGACTGGTAACTGCAACACAAACAAGGAAAAAAAACAAACTAGCTTTTGAGGCAACAGCTTGGATTTCAGCAGTCACACCAGAGGCTGAGGCAAAGCAGCTGAAGTTACTGCAGTTAGTTATGCCTTTACTGCATTGCTTTCCAAACAGACTAAATTAAGAAATCATACTTAGGATGTCTGTTCTATAAATATCTCTGTTTCCATTTAAATGCACATGTAGCCCATTTTAAATATCTCCTGTGACAAACTGTTTAATTGAAATATGCATGGAGCAGGTAGAAAAAAAAATACCAGTCCAGTCTCCAGAGAGGAACAAAGTTAGACAGGGAAATATGCCCAAATTTTACCAAGATCTTAAAGTACTTTTTTTTGCAAGCAACTACATAACAGAATTACATATCTTGATTACATTTTGTGTTGGAAATGTCTGTATTGCTTTGATATGGGGCAGAATCGTTAAAAAAGAAAAAGAGGGGATTCATTCCCAAATCTGGTAGCGTATCACACAGAGGTGTGCCTGCACAAGAGGGCAGAGGAGCAAAAATAAATCACAGGAGCAGGCAAGATTACCTTAAAAATAGAGCAGCTTCTTGTCAATTTATTGCAGGTTCAGATTATTTTTTTTCTGAGGCCAAACAGGCAGCAGTAAGTGCCTGCTGGATGCATTCAGTTCCAGCTAAAGAGACATACTGCTTAAACCTCAGAGATTTCCCCACCCCCCAGTAATGTAAAAATCCCAGGAGCTGCAATTTCTTTAAGCACACACTACTAATTTATTTGGAACCATTTTCAATGAACATCAGAGGATTGCCTCAATGAAGAAAACAGAGGGGTTTGAGACAAAACTGCAACATTATGATTTAATGAAAAAAAAAAAAGAGGTGTCTCTCCTTTATGTTTGAGAGACAAGACATGCAGATCTCTTTCCTTTCTAAAGATACTGCTAATGAAAGGGTCTGGACTGAGTATGCAAGAGGATGCAAGTACAGGGGTCAATATTCTGTGTCAAACTGCTGACTTCCTTACCAGAACTGTAAAACAAGGTTCAGGAAAACACCTTGAGCCTTACAAATTCTGGACAGTTGTTTTTTTTTTAAGCCAGGTACTTACCCACATTATTCTACTGAAAAGAAAAATTCTTCTAGATAAAGAGAGAAAGAATGCCAATTTAATTGCACTTCTGTTTCTTGGACCAGAGAGAATTCAGGAACTTTATCCTAGCACTACTTTAAAGGAAAACAGAAACTTCACAGTGAGACAATGTAGGCAGTACAGACAAGCATCTTGCTAACAGCAGACTCATGCAGCAGTGCTATCGTCCAAGATGTGAAGCAACAATAAGTGCCTGGGCCAAAAAATGTCTCATCTCTGGAAGGAACTTCTGCCTTTAGATCAGAATTCTAGATCGTTGCTTATCAAACTGTATTATTTAAACAAAAATCTGCTTCCAACTCTGAGGGAAGACCCTGAGCCAAAGAGGTAGAACACAATCCAGTACTCTGAGAAATCCTAGCAAACACCCCAACCCAATGCTGCAGTATCTGGGCATCAGCCAGAGGAATCCTTGTCACAAAAGGTGTAAGGTTAAAATGCAATGCAGCTAAAAAAAGAGACCAACGCACAGCCAAAATGTGAGATAAGAATATAAACTGGTATTAGCAAGTCTAGTTCTGAGAGGACATCCTGGGCATTGAAACACCTTTTACAGGATCCTGTCCTAAGCAATAGCAAGGATTTAAGCTAATAGAGCAACTCTGCTTTTTACTAAGAGTAACAGTTACTACAAAGAGGGTGAGAGAAATCAATTAATTTAAATAGATATTGCCTGCTGCACATTTTAATCTGATTGCCTTTGGGGTTTCAGTGGTTTTTAAGCTCCCACATGGCATGATCTTTCATGACTTTCAACAGTAGACCATTCTTATCATTCTTCCCTCTGATCTCTGTGTATGCATCCAGATAAAACAATCCTTACAACTTAAGGCACAGCAGGACTATAGCTGCCACCTCAAAACATCCCTAAACATGCCTAGGAAAGTAGCAAATGAAGGGGTTGAAATGGAGATGCTAAACATCTTCCAGAAACCACATTTACCTTCCAACATACATTAGAATGAAATGTGTTTGTAAGCAGTGCTGGATTCCCCTACGTAGGTGTTTTCTGGCTCTACTTTGTTGTTGTTAGTTCTGTTTTTTCTGTCCTTTCAAGTACTAAATTTCTCAACTGGTTCACCCTTCACCCGCAACTGTAGACATGGTCTAAACTTCTGAAGTCTGCTTTGAAATGAAAGAAAATCTTATATTCTTTAATAGGGAGCAAAGGACAAGCGCAGAAAACTCTATGGCTCTTTTTCACCTTGGTTCACAGAGCGGTAAAAAGAACGCCAAGAGTATTTTATTTCACATTCATGACACAGGTCTGCTTTCCACATTATAGAACACTGAATTCTCCATTATAGTTAAGACAGGTTTGTGTTTGAATTCCAGATAATACTGTCTTTTCCTCCATTGAAAGCGTTCCTTGAAAGTTATTCAAGTTTTGTTTGTGGTTGATTTTGTTTTGTTTTAAACAAACTGCTTTGCAACTACAATGGAATAAACAAACCCAAATATATCAAAGCACGAGGCCTTTCATCCTCTGCCTAGAAGCACATAAATGTACATTTCATTTTCTCTACCTTCCTGTCCTTCCCCCCTAAGTAAATCCTAGAAGCTCTCAAGCAGCAAATGAAACAGCAGGAAAAAAGTCAACAATTAAATTCAATCTGTGAACCAGCAGCAGCAGAGGACAATAGAAGGTGGTGTTGGACAGGCCAAAAAACTACCAGTGTTTCTCATCCACTTAGAATTTCAACAGTCAACCAAAAACAATGGGGAGAAAGGAGCATCAAGCAAAATAAACAATCGGTAAGTTGAACCCTGGTAAGACTCTACACAACTTTTTCTGCTACAAGCCTCTACAAAGCTTTCCAATTGCTAAGTACTTCAAAGACCAGGGAAAAGACTTGGGAATTTCCAAGCTGAGATCATCTCAACAGCTGATTCTCACCAACAGCCTAGTTCCTAGCACTTTTTAAGGAATGGGCAGGACAGTTACATCAGGCATCAATTCTGAGAAAAAGTGCCCATCCAAATTATACTGCTTTGCCTCTGGCCAATGTACATCTATAAGCAAAGTAAAAGGTACCACTAAGACTGTTTTGGTAAGATACTCCAGTTTGCTTTCACTGATCCAAACCACCTTCAGATCACATTATGCTGTAAGCTGAGTAAAAGCTAGATTTCAGCCTAATTGTTCATGTCTATTTTAAAAATTACAGAAAAATCCACCAACATCAAAAAAACCCAAACAAAAACACACCAACAAAAAATCCTAACAAAAACAAATCCCTCTGTGTATGTATATGTGTATATAAAAACTTACTGTAGCATCTGTTCAAAAAAACCCAAAATTACTATTTATGCCTTATTTCTTCCTCCTTTTGTGCTCCTCCAGTATTTCCCTTCAGACAAGGGACAGTCTTCTATTTCACCTGCAGAATTCATTACTTCCAATGTGAAGACCCTTCTTTCCACAGAAAGGAATTATCAATTATATCTGCCTTTTATAGTGTGAGGCATCAGGAATAAGAAAGAACTTTATTTTTCCGAAGCCAAACAAGTTCTTTTTTAAATCTGCAACTTCTCCAAGTTAATACACACAAAAAGACTTAAGAGGAATTCATTTGTGTAACAGAGAAAGAGGTAAGTCTGGGTTTTTTTTCCTTCCTTCACACACACGCACAGGTATTCTGAGAAATCCAGTGCAAGTTTTTCCTTCCCCAAGCAGCCACCTCACTACTTGAATGCTCAGATCAGAAGGTTCAACATGTTTTACTGCACTGGAGTAGTCCTCACAACACTGGAGACCACAAAGGAAATCTAGCCACAACCATACTGCACATTTCTAGCACTATAGTTCTGCTTCCTATGTTCAAGGTCTGTAGGTTCCCCTTAGCTTAGTCAGAGGGGCCAACTCAAATTCCTTGCTTGCCTTCTCAGCCTTATTTGGTTTCACCCACAATGCCTCCAGCACCACCACTACACTTACCAGCACTTACCTTCTGCTATTTATCTAGTTTTTCCACTGCATTGTTATAAGAAGAACCCCCAACACACTGAGTTGCTGAGGACCACTCAGAATTCAAATTATAAAAATCACTCTGGGTAACAATTTATGATCTGCCCTGGCAGGCAGCTAGGCCAAACTGCTCTGAATCTGTGATCCAGCTTTATTACAGAGAACAGTTACTAGCTAATCTTCAAGACTGAAATAGTTCCACCATCTCCCCAATGGCTTAGAAAATAATCTCTTATTATTCTAATGTGTTCTGGGTTGCTGGTTTTTTGTATTTTTTTAAACCCTATGTAATACCTTCTACTATACTGAAAGAAGAGTATGAACAGATGCAAAATTTTATTTGCGCTCACACATTTTACACAGCCTTCTGACAGATGTTTGGTGAGTTCAACCATGCTGTAACTTCCCACCCATCCCAAAAAAACCTCTAATCAGCTTTTTTTTTTCCCCTATACACACTTGCACAGTACTGGTGCTACCCAGCTGTGCTCCTTTGCTGCTGACAGTAGTGGCTTTAGACTCAGGAGCGAGGAGGGACTTACACTGGTCACTCGGCGGTAGATCTGCGCAGCATTTTGGCACTCGGAATAAGGATACTCAGACGTGGCCATCTCTAGCATACACATCCCAAAAGCATATACATCAACGGATTCATCATATTTCTCCTCATACATCTCGGGGGCCATGAACTCTGGGGTACCTTAAATTAAAAGAACGATTCAGACTCTAAATGTCTCAAAGCGAGCAGAGGCTGCTGGCGTTACTCACCGCAGGAGGGAGCGGATGGGCAGACCTGTGAGACAAGAGAAAGTGGAGGCAAAAAGAAGAGGGAGGAAACCCTTAGTGACTCTGTTGCATCAACACACTCTGTGAGTCTTCCATTGCAAGGCCTTTGTGGAATAAGAATGGCGTGAAAGGACTGACGCGAGTCCTGGCTTAGGTACGCGAGTTGATACAAGTATCAAAACAGACTGGATTAGCCTGAAATCAGATGGGAGGGTAGGGGATAAGAAAAGGGAATACTGTAGACTAGCCATAGGCTGCAAACCAAATACTAAGGAGAGTTAAGACACTTACCTTTTCTCCCTGTAAAAAAGGAAGCACATTAAACCTTGTTTCAAAAATTACCCAACTGCCCTCTGCTGCAAAAGAAGTAGTACTGGTAAGAGCCCACAGCTAGTCTCTGACCTGGTGCTCTCCATCTACTTTTTGAAGTAGAATGGTTTAGGTAAGGCCTTGCAATGAAAAACTCCATTGTTACAAATATAAATCTCCATGAAAAGAGGATAAAAGGTAATTTTCTGCAAAGGCCACTCACCAGAGCCCTTTTCTTCATATACTTACCTTCCCACCTGCAGTATATTTATAGGCCTACTGCAGATACAGGCATTAGTGAGGGACATCCTACAGTCAAAAATACTCAGAAATACAGAGAGATTGAGTTACAGGCATAGAGCGTGAGATTCAACAAGTCCCATTTAAATAGTGTGCAGAAAATTATTGCCCAGTGAAGCATCACAGCAACCCCTCTGTAAACAAAGAGGCTGCATTGTTTGATCAGATTTACTTTAAGCCAGAGATGTAAGTTTGCTTTTTGTAAATTTAAGCACAGAATTATTTCCTGCAGACACCAGATTCAAGACAATTTACAGATCATTCTATAGCCACATTGTTTGTTTTCACCACACTAAACCAAAAAAAAGACTGTAATTGCAGCCATTTATCCAAAGGCTAACCATTACTACATAACTAGATGGTAATTTTTCCAGTGATAAATTTGACAATATGACAAGTATGCTTCAGAAATTATTATTTTTTTTAAACTATACTTTGCTTTCCTGTTAATATTTTGACCTGGTTAAGAAGCAGGAAATATTTCAGCGACAGCTTGCAGGACAATTTACAGGTATAGACCATTGATCCCATCTAGGAATCTGGCATAGGACTGTTGAGTAATGCTGCATTTTAGCAAGCTCTAAATATTGAGAGTGAGAACAACTTCATTCCCTGCAGTCTATTCACCCAACTATAAAAACAAAGCTGATAAAACCAATTCTTTTAAGAATTCACAAGAAAGACCCTTGTTTCTGATTACTCACAATCTGCAAGAGGTTTAATATGAACCCCTGGTGACAATAAAAAAAAAAATTTGGCTCTAAAAACTAACGCTACACTGAATACCAAAATGTTGTTTGGTCACCAAAATCTATTTGTACACTTCTTGAAGCATCATCATATCAAAGCCGAGATTTATAAGCAGTCAAGAGTGGTTTTATCAACAATGTTGCACTAAACTGTTGGGCAGGACAAGGACTCTGTATTCCAAAATACTTAATATTAATATACAAATATCAAAAGCACAACCAAAATTTCAACATGTCGTTGCATCAGGGACACAGAATGACCTCAGCAACCAAGAAACAAAGCCTACACATTTTTTGGCTTTGACCCTGTACCTTTGCAACCATGTTTTTATAGAAAGCTCTTAAAAGGCTCTGCAGCCTCCAATACAGGAGAGGCTTACCTATCACACTTTTGGCAAAAGAAGCTCGTTTCAGGGTTGCCAGACCGAGGTCTCCAATCTTGACTGATCCAGTGGGGCCAGTAATGAAGATGTTGTCACATTTTAAGTCTCTATGAATAATGGGAGGAGTGCGTGTGTGTAGAAATTGTAAGCCTTTCAGTATCTGACGGCACCAGCTTCGTAGTACTTTAATTTTCATCACTTTAAATCTTTTCAAATACCTAAGGAAAAAAGTAACAATAGGTTACCAACTTAGTAGATTCTGCTAACAGGCAGTAGATTAAACTATACCATTTGGTGTTTGGAAGCAAAGAAACAGTAATTAAAGACATGCACAAATTTAAACTTCATCTTCTATTTTAAAATCTACCTGGGCGTTTCAAGACTTCAGAGGAGCTAAAGATGATTCCTCCTCCTAAAACCCACCTCCTTTTCTTCTAGACAGGGGACTAATGATTAAAGATATATATGAAAAGCCTAACATAGAGCTAATAACTCATCTGCATACAAAATCATCCTATGGTAATTAGACAGTTGGCTTGCTAAGTTTCAAGGCATTGCTTCCATGACAGAGAATTCAAGGTTCGTGACTTACAGCAATACTTTATCTATTTAATTGCCTAAACAGTTACAACCTTTACCTTGATTTATTAGAACTGGGTGGGGAGGTGGGTCATTAAATGCAAAACACTAATAACAACAACTAAGTACAGAGTTGGGGCAAGCTGCAAGAGCTCTGAAGTCATTTTTCCTTCCTTCTCAGCAGCAGTCTAAGCACTCCAGTCAAGATTTCCATATTATGCTTTAAATCTGCTTCAAATTTACTGGTGGAGTTGTCAAGCAAATGGGAAGTTCTTGGAGATTGCTTCCCTGGTGCAGGACAGGGTTTGATCACCTGAATCTGACTGGTACTGCTCACCACTTCAAAACTACAGACAGCCATGGACAGGGCAGAGAAATTTTTAAAAAGGCTCTGCCAAATAATTGAGGTGGAAGAGTTCATACCTAAAGCCAGTACTCCCTCACAGTTGGAACGTGACCCAGCACCTTAACAGTTCTATCTTGCCACACTTTGAAATCCCATTTCAGAAGAGTCAAATTTCATACCAAAAATATTTTCCAATGCTTGTAACCTAAGACTGTGATCTTATTCTATTACTTAACTTCAACAGATTAGAGATGCCACAAGGTGAATAACCTTATGACAGCATTCAAGTGCTTTCCAGCAGTGTTTTCTCACAACTTCTCTTTGGGTAACACAATTTGAAGTGAAGAACTGTTTTCTTCCTTTTGAAGAAGTACAGGCTGAAATACATTCAGGAGAAAGGAAGTAGCATGCTCTGTAGAGCAAGGACTTTATTCTTATTCAGCCAATGTTACTCAGTCAAAGTCTCAGATAAAGACCAGTTTCACAGTATTGCAAGACTGGTAGCAAATTCTGTGACCAGCATGGAGTCTAGCAACTACAGTCTTCAACTAACAGCAAGTCATGTTCAATTATTCGGTGGTACTGTTCAGTTTACTCTGCATATCCACTTCATCAGGAGATAAAGTCTAGATGAAATCACTTGAATCATTGCCAACATAAAAATGCAGTGTATTAATCCCTTTTACTTTCATTTCTCCAGTTCAAAAGAAGATCTGGAAAATCAAGTTGCTAGCAATAATCCTGCTGTGAAAATAGATCTGTAAAAGCAAGTGGGACACAGTTCCAGAGGAAATCAAGTCTTAGAATATAAAGACAGGCAGAGAAAAAGCCAAGCCAAGGAAGGAGACAAACTGAAGGAGGTTCTGAATCACATCAGCTACCACTTGAATTCTTGCTATTGACACAACCCTCATTCATCTCTCTTGAGCCTGATCCAAAGATCACATGGTAGGGGCACTTCAGTTCAGCATCTGGAATCCCTAATTACATTCTTGGTTTCAAATATGCTTGCCTACTGCCAGCTTCTCACTGCTAAAGGACCTGGGTCCAACCATCACCCAGCATCCTACAGTGCTGCCATCAGTTTTCCACAACACTGTCCTGAACTAAGTCACATGCCACTTAAGGCAGAAACCAATTTAAAACAGAAGCACACATAAATACATAAAGATACACAGACAACCCTACTAGCCAGTATGTTTTCAATATTCCTAGTATCATTGGATAACTCAGTCTTGAAGAGACCTCAGGAGGTTTCTAGTCTAAGCTTCTGCAATTACAACTACCTACAGCATCTCAGCTCAAGGAGCTATAGGAATCCCTACTGAATTAGCAGAGGTAGTTATGAAGGTATGTGCCCTACCAGAGAGCTGACACGTTCATTTAAAGTGGATCAGGAACACACACTAGACACACTTTTATCCAGTCCTTAGACAAAACCAATGGCTGAGACCTAAGTCAGATTAAACACTGTTGTCTTCATTAACAGTATAATTAAAATTTCAAATAGACAACTCAATTTTTCCCAATATTTTAATTCCATGATAGCATACAATATCAGAAAGCAGCCTTATTCTTTACAAAAATTCAGTTGTAAAACTTTTCCATTCATATACAGAAGTTCAGGGACTTTCTCTCGTGCAAAATTAGAAAATTGCCCAGACAGCATCTGAAAAGAAGCAGTCCACAAAATTTTAACATTTCTGGGTATTTATGTATCAATGTATACAAATACAAAAAACTATGAGAGAAAATTTACTTTAAGATATCTCTACACTTCTCTTCATTTTTTTACATCAAGTGTCAACAATATCTATGTCCCAAGTCTCAAAATGAGAAAAGTAACACTTTTATAACATGCAGGTAATGTAAAATTACTGAAAAAAAACAAGATATGCAAGTAATATTCAGTCAGCCAAATATCATAAGCTAACACAAGTGTGCAGTGTAGATTTAGGAATGTGACACAGACACGTGAAATACTTAATATTAAATTTGGCACACCAGAAATTTCCCATATATATAGTTTACCTGTCAAGTCTCCAGTGAAGTGGGCAAGCATAAACTAAATCACAATTATAACACAAGCTATGCAAGAGTGGGGAAAAAACCCCCACCCAGAACTCTACAGCTTAAAAGATCTTTGATTAAACAACCTGTTACTTCTTTCTGGATAAAACACTTTCATACTTCAAAGCACAAAATAATCCTAGAGACAGCAAATCTGAGGTGTTTCATCCTACCAACACCCTACTTCATAATTGCCTATTACTACTTTATCATCTCACTTATGCCATCACATAACAAGCCAATCCAAATATTAAAATCTGTGAGAGGGATAAAGGAGTAAGAAAGGCAGGAAAAAAATTAAATCTAGCACTATATGTTTAGCATAAAATTAAGTATCTTTATTTAAAGCCATCTTTACAGAGCTGCTTACTTTTTTACTGCTCTGAAAAAAGCACATGAAGCAACAGATCTATTATTTTATCTGAAATACCCTAAACAACCTTCAAAATATCTTCACTGAACATAAGGATAAAGAATGTTGTGGTATCCTTAGTCCTCCCTCCAGTACTATTTTAAGAGACAAACACTTCCCTGTAATTGCAGTCCAGACTCCCAAAGAGCCATTTTTTTTCCCTCTTTAAGAATGTCCATTTGTGGCTATCAATAAGCATCATAAAAACACAAGACATTCATGGGCTATTTTAACCAAATAGATGGCAAATTGTTTCCAGCTCCCACAGCCTGCTGACACATTTAGGATTTGAATGCCTCTCCAAGACTCAAATGGGCACTGAAAGAAGACAGCGACCCACAGCCCGTTTATCCCAAAGGCTGGCAGTTCTATTTCCAGCAAGGAACGGTGACCGGGTGCCGGCGGGGTGAGCTCCCTGGGAGCCCCCGCGGGCCCCACGCACCACTAGAGGCCCTCGCAGCAGCTCCATTTCCTGCACTCTGCTTTTAACTCTGCCTTCAAGACACACCCAGGGTCACTCAGCTGCCTCACAGGTTGGAGCTGCAGGCACCTGCACACTTTGATTTTTGTTAGGTACTGCTTCACCAAGTTTCAGCTAAACAAACAGGTAAATAGGCGGTGATTTTTTTTTCCTTTTTACATATTATTTGTACTGCTCTAACACCCAAAGCCTCCCAAAAGAGATGCATTAATTCGTACTTTGAACTTTACAAACCACCTCATGCTAAATGGAAGGCAGCTGGAGAGGAAAAAGAAAAATTCTGAGAAGTGAAAAGAGAGTATTGTCTTCCTGAGGTCTTGAAATCCAGAAGTTTTCTGTATGTGCTTACTAGGACATCACAAGGAAGAATCTGACAAGCCTCTTCAACAAGAATGTTCCTACAGGACGTTAGCCCTCAGCAAAAGGGCTCTATTCTTACGTATTCTGAAATATCATCTATTTCTAGGGCTCTGATTCTGTGCTAATGAAGCTTAAATACTTTGACATGTCTTAATTTACTTACGTTTTCAGTGTTCCAGATGTCATTAGTTCCGTCACAAGAACAATACACTTTTTTCCTTTGACTGTAGACTCCCAGGAATCATAGAACCTGACAATATTGGGATGCTGAAGCCCTTTCAGCATCCCAGCTTCCTCTTTAAATCGTTGTCGCTCTGACTTGGACAGCTTCCGATCCTAATGAAAAAGAAAAGGTACATCAGAAAGTTTTGCTTAAATTTTCTTATTAAGAGAAGCAGCAACTTGAAAAACACTTGAGTACACACAAGAATCAGCTTTCTTAAATGCCATTTAGCTCACAATTATTTTTAAAATATGCTATCTTGAGCATATTCTATTACAGTCTTTTTACAATATATTGTTCCTTACAATCCCATTGCTCTTGGAGTTAAGAATTGCAAGTCTGTAGATTAACTCCTCCTCCTGTCTCCTCTTCCCTTACTCTTAATAAATTTATTATTGCCTTGAGCTGGAAAGGGCATGTACTGTTTTGAACATTTCAGTGTTTGAGGATAAAATCAGATCATTTAAAGCATGTTGTATGTAACAATAATCTTCCATCATTCCTATGTATCCAGCCCACTGGTAACAGATGGCATTAGCCCTCCATACAGGGGGTAGAGCATCAAACCTCTCTAACATACAGTATGTACGTGTAACTGTAAATAATCAAGTGAATGAGTTGGTTTTTCTTTGATTAAAAGCAGAAACTCATGATTGAGCAAGTTTCCTGTAATCTCACATCAACAAAAACATAACTCCCACTAGAGACAGAAAGCAACCTTTTGGCCAGAAGACAGACCATGAAAAAGCATTCCTGGACAATATTATTGCATTACCTACCAACAACTGGCTATCAGAGGTTGCCAGGACCCCAAGCTATTACCAGAATAAGCAGCACATATCACAGAGAAGACAGTCTCCTTGTGCCATTCAGTGTTCTCAGCTCACCAGTGCATTACCAACGCGCTGGCTGCACCAGTCAGATCCACTGACTGACGTAAATTGGATCCATATGCAGTTTGCATTTAAAAAAACCATTTCGAGATATCCTTAAAGCCAAGAATTTTAGAGTCATTGTTTCTAACAGTTATTTAGCAACAACCAGTGACCTATTTGTCAAATCTGAGTAATAAATTTAAGTCACTTGAGCTCGCATTTTCTTTTCAATTAAAAGGAGGCTGCAAAACCATGCTGGGTTTACTTACACTCCTGCTGTCCTCCAGGCAGTAACTCTTCTTCCTTTGCTTACAGGTAATGTGTTTTCTCGATACAATTCAGTCATGCTAATATCTAAACCATTCTATATTCACTTAGATCATTAACTTTTCCTAAGAGGTTCACAGAGTATCTTGGGGCATGGACAAACTTCATTTCCAGATGAAACGCCAATTTTCAGAAGTGCACAAGCCCCCCAGGGGAAAGTTTGAAAATAGGTTTGAAACTATCTCAGAAATCAGGTTCTTATCAGTGTCTATGAATGTCAATCATTCACATGCCTTTACAATTCCTAGGAAGATGCTAAATCCTTAAGTCTCCCAAATTTAATCTACAGATGTCAGAAGCATTCAATCCTGCAACTATTTCACGCTGCAGAAATCAGCACTAGCACCCCTTCTCACTCCTTGGTAAAGGTATTTGCAAAACTTTCGATATAACACGTTTGCAGAAACACTCCACCAACGTTTGAGTACTCCTGCCTGCTTAGGTGTTGGGGGGGTTAATATGTAATTAGTACTTCCATTTGAGCTGCCTTACCCATCTAATAGGTTTCCTTTAATTAACATGAACAGGGCTGCACAAGTTCTGTTCAAAACCACTCAATTCTAACTGCTTCCAACTGCTGTGCAACAGAAAAGCAGTGAGTTGCAATACATACAGCAGACCATACACACGTGCTTCTGAGAAACACTCAATGCTTCAAACAACACAAAAATCACAAAAACATCATCTTACAGTAAAATAAAGCAGTATCTTCAGTCTCTGCACTTGACCCATATAATCCACATAGGACTACTTTATAACTATAAATCCAGCTGTTATATATGGTCATCACACAAAAAAGGCTGCAAAAATTACTTTTATGTCACTTTTAAGTAGTCACTCTGAACACCTACAATCATTTTTGTCCGAAACCTAGATTTTAGATACACATTTGGATTAAATTTCCTTTATTCTGTGTGCACTAACAAGTTATCTACCACAAATACTACTAACCAGTTTTAGATTACACTCGACTTAACGTCAAGTGTATTTCATTTCATTCTCATCTTAATCTGTGTAACCTCATCTCCCCTAAGGGCTTGACTCAGCCTCCCTACCCCTGTACTACTGGCCCTAAATAGAAACTAAGTGCTAATCACCCTTATCAATGAACAGCCTCTTAACGGGCACCCACATTTTGACTCATTTCTCTCCCTGGTCACATCTATGGCAGCATCGTGTTCCTGCAAACACAGCTGTGACATTTAACACGGACACTCAACACTTCAGTGCTGACATTAAAAAAACCACCAAGACAGTGACAATGCACTAAGTAATACAGCCCTTCTTTCAAAGTCACAGTGCCCCAGTGATCTGAGACAAGTCTGGACAAAACACAGGCCAAAATCTTTCACCCAGGAACACAGCCATGTTTCTGCAACCAAGGAAACCCCGCACCCTTCAGTACATACTGCAGCAGCAGAAGGGAACGTTAAACAGAGCTGGAAGAAAAAGACAGAAAGGCCACTTGTTTCCTAACACCAGCAATGCATATTACCTTTTACTACCCTCATTTCCTTGGACACACAGCCCATACCCTCATCCAGAACAGGTTTTTATATTCTTTCCCGTAAGGAATACTAATGCTAGGTTACAGAAAAGCATGAATATACTTTAAAAGAACCCACAACCCTAGCATTCAGGAAAACACTAGATCTCATGTGCAGATTCATTTTGTTGGTATAATCATACACACAATGACTGGGTATAGTTGTACAAACTACATTCTAATGCAACTTGCAAACAGTTGGCCTGCAGGCTAATATACAGTTTAAAAGTGACAAGTACACTTTCAAAATCTGAGTATTCCATTCATCAGAACATTAAAAAAAAACATTAGACAGCAAGATCTCCCAGGCTGTGTAGAGATGGACTAGAGCACAGCACATCCCTAATACTATACTTTGCCATCCTTTGAGCTGTTAGTATGGGCAAACGTGACAACTTTATGCTCTTTCTTGTACAAAAATGCAACTTAAGCAACTGCAGCTAGTAAAATATTGAGATAAGCAAGAAAACAGAGCACCTCATGTAATCTGGGAGACTGAGATACAATACTACCAACCATGTTAGGCATGAATACTTTGGGAAAAGGAGGGGAAGGAGAATATCTTGGTACTGCATGAAATCCACAGCATAGCTGTAGCAGAGACAAAGAAGCCATCATCCTTTTCATAAGAATTCAAAAGAGTGTTTTTCAGGAATTTGGGACTGGAACAGCTTCCATAATTCTCAGTTTTAAGTGCCTGCTCCAAGAGACTCAACAGCCCAGATGTGTCTTCCCAGCAAGGCAGCTACTTGGGGCAATACTCAGATTCCACCATGGCCCCTGAGCAGCAGTCTGCAGAAATACAAGACCCTCATCTCTATCTTCACCTCTAAAGATGTAATACAGTTTGTGACCTATCATTCAAAATATGCATTCCTTTTGATTAAATTATTATAAGGGTGAATCAGGTAAGCAGATTTACCCCCTGCAGCCTTTTCCCTGTAACTCACAGTCTAAATAGGTACACAGATGGATCATTTCAACATGTTTTCATCTGAAAGCAAAAATAGACGTTTCACAAAGTAACATCCCAGCTTCAAAAAGTACAAGATTATTTTAAAATGTTTTCTTCTCTTTTTACTGTACTCTTAAATCAAACATCCAGACACTTAACAAAATAGAAGGACACAGAAGGTTTCTTTTTCTATAAGCCTGGGAAATCTGAACAATTTTATCAAGAAACCAGCACTTTAAGAACAGTTAATAATATATGGCTTGATATCCTATCCTTCAAAGACCAAATTGTTTTGGAATTCCCAATAATAGAATTTAAAAATGACCACACGCTCTCCTCCCCCAGTCTTTTTTTACCATAATGAAGCAACCTTAGGCAGACAAGACAAAGTCCTAAGTCTAGAGAGTAGCAAATGACATTCTTGTAGCTCAGTTAGCACATGCCAAGCAGATATAGCCCAAATATTTTTAAAAATATACAAAGCTGTCAAACTGCAGGAGAGCTTGCTTCCTAAAATGGATTTAAACTAATCTTATAAAATGGACAGCATTGTTTTTCCTAACTGATAGCTTCCCTAGAGGACTTAAGTGTCACATCCCAATCACTGGGCTGCCCTTCGAACAAACTGAAACAGATGCATCAAGCCCACTCCGTTCATTTCATTCATTCCTTTCCACCTACATTAAATTGTTTTGACAAGCCAGGACAAACAGCAAGGCTTCCCAGCACGTGACCTGCAGTTCTGCAGTGCCAGGGGCCTGAAAGGAGACAGGCAGCAAATGAAACAATTGTTCAGCTCAGAACGATTCAATAAGCTTTTCTTGGCTGTTTCCATTTACCCGTGTACTTCCCATCTGATTTCTTTTGGTCAGGAAAGAACTATCAGAGGTGTTTACATTTTTCAATGTAAAACAGGGATCTTGGTTACTTATGATAAACCAGGTACAGGCTTACTCTTTCACTGATGTACTTCGTGTACAGGAGCATGAATTACATGCAGAATTGTTACTACCCTCTTTCTATCACTGTACCTACATGCCTTATATAAATGCAAAACAAACTAACCCAAAACCAAAACTACCCCCCCACCTCTAAGATTAGCTATTGCACCGAGCCACAAAAAACAAAGCTCAGCAGCAAAAAATGCCTATATTCCCATGGTGGCTTTTTTCAGCCAAGGCTTAGTATCTATTCAGCATCCTTAATGATGTTTCTGGCACCTAAATTAATCTTAAATTTCAACCGGGTTACTCACACAGCTGTTGAGTCTAGTGAGTAGTTTCTCATGTTTTCCTTTCTAACTTTCCCCAGTCCTTCAGAGTTCTGTCCTGTTAACATCCTGACAAGAAATCCCACATCTGCAAAGCACATCTCACTACCACAAGCGGTCGAAGAGCCCAGCTCAGACACCTAAAGCAGCAGAAGAGTCTCCTCAGCAAGGTATCATACTCTGCTTGTGTTGTTTGAGCTTGCTCTTCCTTCAGGCCAACCTCAACCAAGGGTCCCACCTCTGCTGATCCTTTTTACTAACTGACCAAACGGCCTGAACTAAAGTCTAGGACAATTCATCTGGCATTAAATGGACACAGTTATGTAGAAGCGACACACTGCACTTTGCCCTCTAACACATGCTACAGGATACCAAGCAAGGGGATAACAAGAGAAATACTCTACATGGAAAGAACTGCATCTGCTAACTCCTGCTATACATCCTCAAAGGCAATTTTCAATTTCTTAACATCAAGTACACTTAACACAGCCAAAGTGTTTCATGCACAACAGAACACACCAAACTTCCAATGATCTCCATCTTCTACAAATAAATAGACTCACAGGTGACAGAAGTTAACTTGAAACCATTTTTTTTAAGAAGTTCAGTGGGTGAGGTGCTACACAACTTACAGCTGTTCCCTCTTTCACAATATTACGAAGATAACCAGTAGAGGAAACAGATAAACACTGGACACTTGACATACCACAGACAGGTTTTAACAGCCTTCTGCATATCCTATCACTATATCCAGAAATTATACATAGCTCTAATCCAGGGACAGTTAGTGGGTCGTTGCTTTGGGTTTTTTTAACTACACTACAGCAACAGTAGGCAGTTTTTATCCAAAGAGATGCACTAGAAAAATTAGTAGCAATGAACTGTCTTCAAGTGGTATGATCCAAAAATGTACAGCCACGAGAGACTTCAAAGTGCTGTTGAATTATAAATAGTCTGAATCACAAGCAAGGTAAATTATCTATCTGTGCTGAGGTTACACCAAGCAGCATTTTATCAAGTGTTCCAAACGTCTGAAAATTTGAGTGAAGACACTGAAGCTCCCAGCCTATTAGTCAGAGGAAGAAGTAGTATACAGAACAGACAAATGTTCTTCTGTGTGCATTTCTGCAGCATATGAGAAAGGCTTTGCAAGCCTTTTAGGCAAGGTTAATGAGGGGTCATCAGAGGAGAAGCTAGCAAGACTGCGCTCTGATATTCGGCACTGTTAATGGAACTGAGGCTTTGTGGGCAGCAGTGTTCTCATCCTGAAAAAATCTTGTAGTTAAGAGGAAAAAGGAGCACAGTAACCATCGAGCTAGATTAACAAAATATCAACAAAGAGTCCACTGATCTTAAAAATCATCTAGCATTACACAGTTGGTGCCTAGAAATGGAAGTCTCAGTGCACAAGAAATGTATCTACTTTTCTGTGTGTCAACACATACACCACTCAATACCTTCCAGTGTTAAATACTAGGTAAAGAGAAAAAAAGGAACGGAGCAGGAAGAGACTGTTCTGAATGCATCCCTGTATAGCAAGAGACACAAAAGTTGAACAAGGATCTGCAGAGATCCACAGTATACTTTCTACGAACCACCAAACACAAAAGAATTAGCACAGTGAGCTGAACAGCTGCTGTTCCAAAAGTACGTGTCCAGGCTAAACAACTGCAGCTCCCTCAGCCACTCCTCACAAGACTTGCCCTCTAGACCTGTCACCAGCTTTGCTGCTCTTTGTTTGACATGCTCCAGAACCTCAATGTTCCTCTTGCAGTGGGAGGCCCAGAACTTTTCTATCACTTTACTCCTCATCTTAGTTTGAAGATGGAAGACAAAGTTTCTGACACGTAACAGAAGGAAACCCAATGCCAAGTTAACACTTATTTAGTGAAAGTGCAATTTCACACTGCAGCTTGGCAAGTCTTCACAAGAAGAATCAATTTTATATAAGCTACAGAGACTCTTCATGGAATATGCAAATAACCTTAAGAAAGATAACACCAAAGTATAAAATACATATCACACAATGGAAAAGAGTAGGCTTAAAACATAACTTTTAATGTTCTTGATTAAGGGCAAATATTTGCTGTAGGTTTCCTCTTGCACAAGCTATTAAAAATGCTTTAAGTTTCAGGAAAGTACACACCTTAACTTCTCAGGAAAATAAAACTTAAGTAAAACATTCAGGGATTATTCCCATTACTTGTAGTATTCTGGTGTGAAAGCATCTACCTTTTTTCACTTACTGGTTATGTGGAGAGCAAAGGAAAATATGTAATTGATTTGACAATTCCCTTCTTTGCTTTTATTTCTGCCATTTCAAGGCACGACTATAGCAGCACAGCACAAAAATCATTAGAAGATGCAGTTAATTTGTTAAAAACACACAAACAATACAAGTGCTTTGGTCCTTTCTCTTTTGACTGTTATAGATAAGTGATACAGCAAACATATCCAAGTTTATTGCTGCTGCTCAAATGTTACAAACAAAGAAACAAATTATACATATCTTGACAAATAACTGATGGTGGGAGGCAGGAAAGGAGGGAAATGAAACTCTAAATGATCAAACAGAAGGGGAACAGAGAGAAGCCTTCATCAGTCACCATTTAGTCTAAGTCAATTATACATATCCTGAAAGAACTGTTACTTGAGGAAGCTTCAGGAAACAAGAAACACAACTTTGTCTTAGCACTGAAGGGGAAGTATCTGCAACTACAGCCAATGTGTGTGACCAAAAGATCCCAGCACCGCTCCCCATTTTATCCTGCGATTGTTTCAGTTTTGATGAAGCTGTGACTCATCAGCACAGAGGAAAGGAGCAGAACACCACCAAGAATTCCATTCCTCTGATGTGGTCGCCTTCCTGCTTTTACATACCCAGTAGCACCTGTGCCAACAGCAGCAATAGCAGCATCTAAGACACCTGGTGGCAGCAATGTCATAGACTTTAACCTATGCTTGAAGAGACATCATCCTCTGTGGAAGTCTCCTGTCGATAGAAAAGGCATCAGAACTGAAGTCTGTGCTTGCTTGCACCAAGTTCTGGCATCATTAAACACAACTGACCTGTAACTAGTCCCAGTTATAGTAGATCTTCAGCTAGAATATAGGACATTGGCAAAATCCTCAAGTTTCCAGCATACCACAATTCACAAGAACATTCAGAACAAGTCTGTGCTAACATTGGTATTGCTGTTCAGGAAGCAAGCAGTTAGGAGTAACTAGAATGTGCAAAATCAAAGATGCTTTATAAGAAAAAGTAAGTTAGGAACACTGCATCAGAGGTGAGCTCACGAACTTAGGGAGATAGGAAGCCACTCTGCCTCACTCCTTTACAAGGAACAAATAGCAGAAGTGTAAGGAGCAGGCAAATACAACGCCCATCATGAACACAGCAGCAGAAAAACAACTACAACAGTAGATCAGAATGTTTCTTCTTTATAAAAGGTCACAAGCAGTCTTAAAGTATGAGTCCCAATAACAAAGTTCTTTTGTTACAGTAGCACTGTTTCATTTTCAGCAATGCCAAAGATGATCACAGTGCTACAATACTGCACTTGGATACCATGTGCCATTCCAAAGACTTAAGCCAGTGTAGCTTTTTAGGTTACCACTAAAATTGGTAAACATCAGCCAAACAGTACCACCTGTGAGTCTCTACTGGATTACCAGCTTGCCTTCCAGAGCTGGGTGAATATACACATTAATATGTCTGTACTACTCCTCACTCTCTCACATAAGCACAAACCTCCATAGCAAAGCAAGTAGGTCCAGATAAAAACCTGATCCAAATGCCACTTCCAAAGAAAACAATGACTAAGACTAATCATACATTGTCTAATCCCACAACTCCCTTTGGGAAGCCTGCACTCTTCAGAATACGGACATGAAAACAACATTGCAGCTTCAGAGTAAATTAAGAACTACACTCATACTTTATAAAGTCTATTACATATTTTCCTTTGCTCTCCACAAAACCAATAAGCAAAAAATTTTAAACAGTAGATACGAAACCTAAAGCTTAGACATGACCTCCTCTGGGATCTTTCAGGTCCTCAGGAATCTGGACTAAGAATGGCAAGCAACTGTTTAGGCTTCAGTCATTTCTATTCTAGGGTTGCTCTAGGCAGCATTTGTTTCCTTACATAGAAAGGAAAAAAAATGGCTGAAAGTTTTATTCAATTTATCCATCCTGAGAGGCTGTACATAAGGGACAGCAATCAAAATGCTGGGCTATACAAAAATAATCAGTATTAGAAAAAAGAGAGCTCATTTATTTATTTTCACTTTAAAATTGTTATTTGATCCACGAAAGATAAATGGGTAAGTTTGCCTTCTGATAGCAGTTCTCAATAAGGCTTATGCTTATTACATACAGCTTATTAGAGAACTGAAGTGTTAGCTGAACTGAATTCTTGATGAGCCATTAACCAGCTGGACCATCTTGTCACTTGGCTCAGATGCCTCATTAAAAGTTTTGAGGCTCATGTCAGTTCTCATTTTTCACTGAATTGACTGTTTTGTCAGTGAGAGGGAATGTACATCCAATCATCTCAGTTTAATTTTACTATGAAAATCCAATTCTCCATTCAAGAGTGACAATACTTCAGGAAAAAAGCCTTCTCCACAATCCATTCTGTTTACCTGACAGATTTGTTAACTCACTGCATTAAAAGTGCAATTATAGGTCTTTTTGTTTGACACGGTCCTGTATGACCATAAGAATCCTTTTGTGAGTAGGTAAATGTCTAAAACATTAGGGTAAACACTTCAGCAATTCTGATCAAGGTAAATCAATTTAGAGAATCAAAACCACACTACAATTCTTCATGCCATATACTTCACAAAATTAATGGCAAGTAGGAAGAGTTAGCTATATCCACTTTTCAGCATAATGAAAAACTGCATCAATATGCTGGTTGGAAACCACACAGAGATGTTAAGATGACTCCAAAGATTTACTAGTAATGATCAAAGTAGGGGTAAGCAGGAACTAGTAATGTTCCTGTGCTTCTGACTGGCAAAAATCTCAGCATAAAGCCTAGAGGCAAAGAGTGAAGCAGCAGTCCCTGCAAGGCTGCCTCCCTGCACTCCTCCTGCTGTAAAATCAACTCACATCAGCTGCAGCACACGTTGGCTCCACCATGGGTACAGACATCACATATGCAGTCTGATCACACTACAGGAGTCACTCTTCCCAGCTTCTCCTCTTTTTCTGCAAGCACATCCAAAACCAGTACTTTATTTAATTCACAAAATTGTGGATTACTATCAGTTATGACAGGATGACATACGAAGTGTAGGCCAAGTATTGGCAGCCGACAGAAAATCCTTACAATTATCACTAGAAAACTCCATGCCAGACATTTCTCATTCAGAAACAGATCTCTCATTCAGAGATCCTTCACTCATCTGTCCAAAAAAAAAAAAAAACAAGCACTCAAATAATTGCCAGGTGTTCTGCATGTTCTTGCAAGATAGAAGGAATCAAAAAGAGATCTCCTGTAGGGAAAGACTAAAGAGATCCAGAAACAAGAAGGTTTATGGGGTGACCAAAACTTGTGTTTTAGATGAGGACTCAGGAATACCTTGCACAAATACAAGTATTAGTACTAGCAAGTCCTAAAACACCTCAGAGGAGCACTTGTTAAATTTTTTTAAGCATCACTGCATCAGTGGTATAATTTTCCTGTGATCTACCAGAATGCCCATCTTCATCTCAGGTTTGTCATAAAGGGAAGCAGCAATAATTCTTCTATGCTTACCCAAAAGGTTGACTTATGAAATCAGTTTCTTGCATCACTTGCATGTTTATTGTAAACTTTCACAATAATACTGTACACACTGGAGATGCTTATTCCAACATCACACTGTGTACATCTTTCTTGGCAAACACCATACACAATGTAGATCTAAAAAGTTACTCACAAAAATCAGAAATAGTTCAAACAGTATCAAACATACCACTGATATGTAAATCTAAAAATGTGCACGTTATCTTTCACAGAGCAAAGAAATCAAGCATAGCTGAGTCAGGAGAAGGAAAACACTCAAATATTTAACAGTAGGCGAGTGGCAGGCTGAACAACTAAGAAAACTGGCATAATGAATCATACTCTGCATCCAGAAGCTTCATTGGCTTTACAGTTCAATCCTGAATAGTTTTTAAATGAGTTAAAATATAAGAAAAAACAAAGTGTAACTGAAATGCAGACGGAGGGACCAGTCAGCTCCTACTACCTAAAGCAACACAGGATACAATACATAAAAACAGCAAGGGTTTTGCTGTACAGTAACCAAAGTAATAACATGCACACCTTAGACATAAAAGGACTATCTTTACAGACGTTGAAAGGGAAAAGAAAAATAAACACAAAACCTTTAAGTGTTGGATTGACCTGCAAGAAAAGGCTTTGACAACTAAAATTCAGTGTTGTAAAACAGATGAGATGAAAGATTATCCAAAGAGTCATCTCCAAAGGGACACAAAGCAAACAGCTAGGGAAAAGCACCAGAGGAAGTTTTAAACGAACATTTAGGACTTTTTTCCTTGTAATTTGGGGACTACATATGTCACACTCCCACTGGCAAGGCTATTCTGCATTAATCCAAGTTTATTTCCTGCAGAATACTACTGGGAATATCCTGCACTACCAGAAGACCAACCATGACCCAGAAGACCTCAGATACTCAGCCTATCTATGAGTCAGCTATTCAAACTGCTACAGCTTATCCAAAACGGCTGTTTCTCATTACATTGTGCTTTAGTCACATACTGTCCGTCCTTGGGCTGGTGCCACTTCAATCCTCTGAACAGGAACACTGAAGGAGTTTCTTGAAGACAAACTAGAATGCCTGAGCATGTCATGGTCCAAGGGGCCTGCCTTAAATAGGTCATCACAACCTGTTAACAGGCTTCCTTGTTTTCCATTTACCTCCTACTTTGTCCCACTGAAGAACTCCATGTACAGTTCAAAATTCACTTTAGTTGTGAACTAAAAAGCATTATCCAGGAAAAAAAAAGTTTAAAATATTCCAGTACTGTTTCCATACAGTGAAATATCTGATGTTCTGTGCATGTGCATCACATGTGTATGATAACGTACACAAAAACAATTCATAGTTTTGAACACTGAAAAAGTTCCCTTAGCCAAAAAGTTATCTGAAAACCTCTTTAGCACCATGGCTCTGTCTGAACACTCTTAATGTGTTCAGCAAGTATGCATACACAAAAAGCCATGGAAGATGGAATTCAAACGAAAGCAGTTTGTCAGAAAAGCTGCACAAGTGTTCTGGTACTGCATCCCTTGCTTCGCTGACAACAACTACATTTCTGTGGGGATAAGAGTGGGTACGTAGATTTGTGACATTCCATATTTATGTTTAATTTAAATTCCTTGCCCTACCACACAATTCCAAACAACATCCCAGTAAAACAATTCTAATTAAGCTAAAGACAGTATCATAAAGATAATAGACAAAGATCTGGTTTTAGCCTGAAACCCACTAAATACTTCTTTAACAAGCAGACAGGCTTACTCTTGCTACAAAGAGTCAGTAAAGAATTATCTTCCCCCACTCCTGAGATAACCAAGGCTACACAAGACTCCTTTTTCACAGGCAGAGACAAATCTCTGGACAGATGCCTATCAGAGCAGCCATATTCATTTTCAGAATAAGAGCCTTCTGTCCAACTACCTGGCAACAGGATGTGAAAAGAGGCAGGACAAGTCCATTTAAGCATCAGCCTGGAAGCACCTGAAAATTAGCTCCTTTGAGGTTCTGTTACCACTCCAACATTTTCTTAACTCAGAAACCATCCAATGCCAAGATAAACTTTGCAATCAAAATTCTAATACTTGAATGCTTACTATCTAGAGATACTGATGAAAACCTCACCAATTCCTTTTGAAGAGTGTCAGGTAGTTTTGTAATTTTTCCTCCTTAAGACCCCACCACTACAATATAAAATAACTTTTCCACAGAATGGCTATGATCCAAACGCAGAAGTCAGCACTTTCAAGAGACAGTTGGGTGAAATAATCTCTTGAGAGCCCAATTCTAAGACCTCCTTTGCTAGGGGATCAAAAGGTGAAAGTGTCATTAAACAGTTTTAAAATCTTCAAAACATGAGAAAATTTCTAAGACAGTTTTCTTGTTATTGCCACAGGGTTCTGTGCTTAGGTCTTCTAGCTTCTTAGTGTGAGCCACAAAACTGAATTATTTCAAAGGAGACAGAGAGGGAAAATGAGGATTTTAACAACTCCTTGTTCTCTAATTGTTTTCTAAAAATGAGGGCCAAGTATAAGCACCTGCTGCTGCAGCACTTCAGAAGTATTAGAAAGTCTTCTGTAGCCAGCAACAATATTACAGTACAGAGTAGCACGTGTTAAAATTCAAAATTTATAATTAACTGCACCAGCATCGATACTTAACAGCCTGCAATTGTGAAAGACCAACAGATCATCCAATGAGCAGGAGAAATGAATCACAGTCTCAGAGTTGCAGTCCTATCTTCAAAGCTCTTAGCAGGCTGAAAAATTTATGAACAGGCATCTTCAGAATGAGTTGCAACATATCTGTCCATCAGAAACAGACATTCCCCCTTGTGATTTCACTTTGCAAGTAATAAAATCCAGACTGCATTGCAAACAAAGAACTGCAGTTCCCCCCCATACCCCACTTGCTCTTGCCCTGAGCACTCTGGCTGCAGAGGCTGAGAGGTTTTTGATGCTATTTTAATCTCTCCTGTGCTTCCAACACACATTGGATCTCACAGATCTTTCTTATAATTTCCTATTTTAAAGTATGTTTTCTCAGATAGACCTGGTTCATACTCAGTCACCTTCTGCTGAAGGTCCCCACAACCACTTGGTTTGGCTCTACATCTGCAGAGTAAATTAGAGCTCAATACCAACCAAATGGAGACAGCTTGAGCACTTTCAACACACTAAATTGCTGACTCAGTGCAAATGGCTCCATTTCAGAATTAGTCATACATATAAGGCTGTGAGGTGGAAACTGAAATTTGTGCCACTATGGACTCTTCTTATCTCAGCTGACTTCAGTGTGCTTGTGTCTAAATAAGGGCTTCACACAAGATCTCCTGGCAGTGACCAGCCATGTAGAAATAGGATGCTTTCCTCCAAAATTCATGTCCTTTTCAAAGACAGGCAATGGAATGGGATGGCATCGTAAGAACATGGTAAAATCTGAAGACCATAGAAGAGATTAGAGTTACCTACAAGGATTACACCCAGAATTGCATTTAAAACATGGAGGTAACAGTTTCCAGGCAATCCAAGGGATAACTGCCTTTTCTTATTATGAGCTACTGCCAATCCTTCCTTCCAAAGCACTTTCAAGTTTCCACTTCCCAGGAAAGGCAAACAACATTAGACATAGCACAGACCTGGCTCTGAGCTAATTAAAAAGGAATTCCCATACAATGTTTTAGATACTAAACACTAAAACAAAACTAAAAGCAGTAAAGTACTATTCTGATTATAGCTATGTTTAGGTTGTTTATAGATTTTTTTGCAGTTGTTTCATTGATATACTTTATATACTTTCCTCTGGACTTTTATTTTTCTCCTCCTTCTGAACAACCATGACTACTATCCATTAAAAAAACCCCCACACCACAAATGTTTCCCTAACTCAGCCTTTTGTATAACAACAGTGTTTGCTGGTAGACCTATTTCACTTAAACCCTGAACATCCTGAGTCCAAATTCATGTGAAAAATCCAAAAGGTATTTGAAAAGAACAAACTGTAAATATATAAACTTCTGTATTTTAAAATACATTAGACAAAAAAAAAGATCATTGCCAAATCTAGTAAAAAATAAAATTATATATTCTATTCTATCTATATCAATTTTCCCCTCAAGGCTGATACAAAAGCAGACAGATTTTAACAAGGGCATTTGCTTTCAAAATAATAAAATAATTCACTGTCAAGAACTCAATTTAACTACAACTAAAGTCATTTGAGCAGTATTTTCATAGATGCTTCCATCAGACTAATTACAACATATCGGTACCACAGCTGGTTCTCCACCTCTGAACACTGAAGAGCTGCAAAGTCTGCTGCTCGTGCAAATACAGAGGCTGCTGTTCCTAGAAACATTTTCTACTTGAAAACTTCAATGCCTGTTTCTCTAGAAGCTTGCATCATGGGAAGCAAGCAATTTCTGAGATATTAAAATTTACTTACTTAAACAGTTTGAACACAAACAAGTGAACTGAATTACATTGTACAGCATGTGCAAGTCAAACCTTCAGGGTGGGAAAGCTGTACAAAGAGTAATAATTATATATTTGTAAAACCAAGCCAACGCACATTGTAAGTTGAACAAATTGTTTCATATGGCATCATATGGATGCTCACATAGACTATTCACAGGCTACAACATGGATCAAGCCTTTAGAGTTTAAAAAAAAAGTAAGTCTAATCCAGAAAATGTCACTTATTTTAAAGTTTCATTATCTGAAAACTCTTTGGTTGGAAATACTCTTCAGGGTAAAGACAACACACCTGTCTCAACACTGCTTTTAGGCCCCTGCTTCACAGCTCTGAAGAGCAAAAGCTTACAGTGCCAATGGATGCAATAAAGCAAGTGTTTTGCTCTGAAGCATCTGTAACATCTTGGCTGAAGCTTCTTAAACAATTAAGCTCAAGACAGACACTTGGCTTGAAAACTTGCAGCCCAGGTGGTTAAGATACACACCAGTTGGGCAACTGAAAACAGGGTCTTACGACAGGAATCAAATTTAAGTGGTGCTACCTAATGTATTAGTCCCACGTGTCCTGACAAAGAATTTAACAGTAGATGACCCCTAGGTAAATATAGAGCATTACCAACACATTTCTTCCAAAGACAGCTTGTAAAATTACAGAGCCAAACTCCAGGAAAGATACATACTTATGCTACAGAGCTGCCTTCTCAGTCTGCCTCAGTAGTTCTATTGAAGGGATCCAGCCCAGAATGAACAGGGACAAATATGATCATTTCCATACTTTCAGAAGAAGTAAAAAATAGGTATCAACTGGCACATTATGCCAACTGATGGGTGGTAATGCAAAGAAGTTCAGGCATATGTAGCTTCTGAATAATTTTAACCAACATTTTAGGCATTGTCACCAAATCTCAGACTGAACATTCAAAAACAAAAGTGTCTTTGTAGGATTTTGACAGCAGCACCCAGAGGGGCTGCAAAAGTAAGCAAGATGTCTCTTCATATCACTTCACGGCATGAGAGCAAAATCCTCCGAAGCTTTTAGAATAGAGTTACTGACAAGAGCTAGCAACTATTGCTTCATTTGCAGATCCTTTTCTGAATAAAAACAGAAAAATTGATGCACTAAGGTGGCATTTTTTGAAGCATAACACTCCAAACACAACATGTGAAGCTCCACCCTTTGAACTACCTCAGTAACTCCAGTGGGTGTTTTCCACCCAAAGTTCCATAGCTGCAATATCCAAATTGGATCCTCAAGTGATCCAGAGAGATAAGTTTACTGCTTAGAAGAAAACAAGAAAAAACAGCAAGGTAAGAGACTAGACAATACACATCATCTCCTTGACCTGCAGGATCAAAGAAAATCATCCACAGCCTAGAAGGCACTAAAAACCTAACACTGCCCCACATCGGTAACAAGGATGGAAAGCAGCTGCGGTGTCTCTCAAGTCTATGGGGAAGCCACCTTCTGTCCTTAAGTTTATCCTGCATCGTTTTTTTCAGGGGAAACTGGCATACTTGTCATGGAATAATCAGCTGGGTCCCTGCAGTTAACTTATGCAGTATCATTAGTCCTAGTCAGACATTAAATTAGAAGCCAAGTTACAAGACTTGTAACTTGTAAACCAAGATTCCTTAACCAATCAACCTTTTCTTGTGTTGATGCTACAGCAGGAATCATGCAGGAACACAGAACAAAAATAATGACAAGGATTTCAAAAGGAACAGGATAAAAAAATAAACAAAAACCCCCAAACAAACAAAAAACCCTTAAACAATAAAAAACCCAAACAGAAACCAAAACAACAGAACCCACCGCCACCAAAGTGCTATTATTTGGAGTTTCCAAGTTACACCATCACCAGTCATGATTAGTATTAGATATGCTGAGTTAACGTGGACATGTGGTTGGATACAAACTGTCTCTGTGCTTCCACCATTCAGGAACAACTAAAAATCAAACTAGCCACAGATGCTTACAAAAAAGTGAAACTAAACTGATAAAAATGGGAAGTAATTCAACTCGATTTCCCCACTAAGACAGTCAACCCCACTTATCTTTGGTGAATGTGCCAAAGTGCACAGCACCACGACCCTTGATCTCTGCTTGACAGAAGTCATCATTCAAGATTTCAGATATTTTGCTATCCTGGTATGTCTAACAGACTGTTCAAAACCCACAAAACACAGCTAGGCTAACTGCTGTATTTGCTATTTCTGAGAGCACACATTGATGACTCCCAGACCCTCAAACTGTAAACCAGGAACTAAATTAGAAAATCACCATTCAGATGAGGTTCCAGATGAAAGACTTCCTAGCGTGTTGTCACCAAAACAAGAGATCACACGCCAATGTACGGCTGAAAAAACACCAACATTTTTCAGAATATGACCTATCCCAGACAAGTTATTTTACAGAAAATCAAAGAACAGGAAAAACTGAAGTATACCATGATTCTGAAGCAACACTGCAGACTTTTTAACAAGTATATATATCCACAAACACCACCAATATGTCAGAGGAAAGCATGTTCTCAGTTCCTGGCACCTAGACCAACTGCATGGATTCAAAGAGAAGTTTCCACACATGCAACTCAAAGGTCACAAAATCCTCATTAAAGGACTCCAGGACAGCCTCTGCCTCCCTAACTCCCTCTAGATTCCCCAGCCCCATAGAGCTGCAATCAATGTTACACTGGCTGCCTGGGCTTCTATTGCACAGGCACTGCATCATGGAATTCTGCAAGCTGGAAGAAAACCATTTCTGAAACACCATGTACCTGGAAGCAAAAGTGAGATCTGTGCAGCCAAAGCAACTCAACCAGACAATGCTTTGGGGTTTTCTTTTGGGGTTTTTGGTGGGTTGTTTCGAGGCATTACTTTTTTTAAGCCCTGCAGAGACTACGAGCCACCAATGTGGTCAACTGCATTTATTGTTCTGTTGACTACAAGTATTAACCATAGACATTAAAAACATCTTAGCTACCCCACTGATCAAGAAAGTTTTTCAAAGCAACAGACAGGACTCCTCTCAAGGTTTGAGAAACAGGTGGTTTCACTAAACTGAAGCCAATTTCCCCATTTGTTTATGGGTCTTTAGCAGTCTGTAGTTATTGCAAATTTTTGTTTTATTTCCAATTCAGTTTCAGTCCTATACAGTGCAGTCTTCATTATCCAAGAAATACAATCTTGCTTTACATTAGTTTTCTGCACACAAGCTATTATAAGTTAATGACCGTGCCCATTCTCCCATTTAAGTGTTTTTCAGTCATGGACTTAGCACTCAACGTCTTTTTTATGGCACTTTGTTTCACATTATGCTCAGCAGCCCATGCAACACATCGCATTTTGCAACCAAATAGCCAATGGCCACTGGCAGACTTCCCCACTGCCCCCCCCTTTCTCAATATTATTGGAAGAAATAGCCTTATTCACACATGGATGGCAGCAAAAACCCTCTGCAACCTGCAAAAATCAAGTTAACCCCCTCAATTATCAGTATCAAGTAAATTTATTTCAACTCTCATTGCATTTGACTTGTTGTTACTTAGGATCACATAGGTATCTCAGCTTTTTTGCTAGAAATTCATATTGAAACAAATTGAGGATTATCATCTGGCCAAAAGACCAGGGGGTAAGTCTGGATAAATGTTCTTACCTAATAAACTACAGAAGGAAAGGAGACAAGTAGACTTTAAAGCAATCCTTTAGCCACTTTAGGAACAGCATCAGTAAAATATAAGATCAGTGGATGAAACTTTATCATCGGTATAAGAGGACTTCTGTAATACTCTAGAAAAAGAATTATAACTTCATCTGAAAAAGGAATTTGCATTTAAATGGCACAGCTTCATTCTTTCTTCTTTAAGTGAGTCTTAGACTATTTCTAACAGCCTCACAGAACAGCTTTTAGAGTAATGGTCATGGCCCTCCAAACTAACAATCTGGTCACCAACTTGTGATCCCAGTGACTCCTGATAAACTCACAGCTGTTGGACTGAGTATTTATACATGAAACAACTGACGTATTTCCATCTGGTCTTCATGACAAGAGGATGACTATATAGAATGGCAAATCACTCCTGCTTCCAAACAAAACTCAGGGAAGAGGAAAGGGAAACTGCTGAGCTGGACTGCCCTTGACCCATGACAAACAGACAACTCAGCTGTCACTTATGTTTTGGTCATTTGAGTAGCTGCAGAAAGTATATCTGAAATGAGACACCCTATTCAGCTGAAGCTCAATCTAGTCCATGGATTTTTTTCCCTTCCTGGAAAGAAATTTGGCTTGAGAAGGGGGAAGGGAGAAGGCAAGAGTATAAGGCAAATTCCCAAGAGAACACTAAGCACATTTCCATGGATAAGATTGATTTACCAGCTGGAAAATCTAAGTTTGGAAGAGGCGGTTCCAGGAGTCAAGATTTAGATGCAGGTTTTAAACATGCCCATTATTCTTTTACACGGGGTAGCTGAACACAGATACAAAATCTGCTTCATTCCAGAGTGCAGGGGTGAGTATGGTGAGACAAAAAATATAAAAATAAAAATCCTTGTTTTGCCATATGGCCCATACAGGGACCACAGGAGGATTCAGGAAGACCAAAGTTAGAAAATAAAGCAAAAACCAACACTGGTAATGACCGATACAGTGTTTTGTTGGGGGGAGGAATGACAATACTTCCGGAACAGGTAAGAAGCAAGAACAATTACCATTCCCACACAGGAACAAGAGAAACAAAAGATACCATTTCCCTGAATATTAATGCCAGAGAAGATAAGGACAGAAGTCAAAGGGAAAGTGGAAAATAGTTTTCTGCATCATCACCCAACTCATTCTTTCCATTCTGAATTCCAATACCAACTTCCTCACATTTCATACTCCTCTTAAGTGACAAATTATACTTAAAACATCACTTTGCTCACAGTATGCTGCTTTTCAACTGCAGTCATCCACACCAACTTACTTAACGTGCTTATCAGTTGCGTCAGAAAGTTGCATTTATCAGTTATTTAAATAAAGTAGCTGCGCTCCTTCAAATCTTACAAGCTTACCCGAACCATGTGGCTTGCTGCAAGAAGTTATCAAGACCAGAAGTTGAGCAACATTCAGTTTTGGACGTGCTACAACAGCACAATCACACATCATAAGCATAGTTCGGAAATTCAGTGTTATCTTAAAACCTGCCACATTAGAAGCCACGACTGTTTTCTGACAGAGGTCAAACCACTGCAGAACTGCAACAAAGCAAACCTTCAGTTAAACAATTCAGAACACCAACCAGCAATTTGCAGTAATACTAAATAACAGAGGCCAACACAAAAAGAATTTTGGGAATTATTTTGCTGATGTTGAAAGTACAGCCAGCTCCTTTAGCACAGCTGATCCTGGCTTACTTCCTTTGGTTAGCCTGACCTAATCTAAAAGCTACTTAAGCTTTCTTCTCAAAACTGAACCATTTCTTTGCTTCACCACTGTGCACTGATCGTAGTTTTCTCACGTGAAAAAAGGATTTCCAAAGTTCTTGTAGATTCTTCCCAATGAATTAATCAGCCATTTCCAATTAAAAGCCCTATCACTCATATGGTTTAGAATCTAAGGATGCTTTCTCCCAGAAGCCAAGGAATAACAGGATTTTATAGTACAGGTTTATCAAGCAGAAGCCATTTATACCTTGGGTACACTGGGAGTTTTCCCAAAATCTCTACATTTGGAGCAGTGAGACTCTACAAAGTTTTTCTCACTCTTGTTCAACTCCACACTTTAGACCTATTCAACTGTATATCTTAGAAAACTGATCCAGGAAACCTTCTGGAACAGTTAATCATCTACCACTAACTAGGCCACAGATGCTGGTTTGGGACTGATGTCTCTCCAGTTCCAAAAAAATGCTTTCAAACACCTAAATTATGGTCACAAAGTTTTACAAAGATGAAATGTGCAGGTTTGCAGTCTATTACAAAATACTAAAAAACCCACAACAAAATGCTCGTCATTACTGGCTGCTGCCCTTCTGCAGCTCAAAGTCTGAATACATACATAAAATGACTCTATATGTTCATGAATATTACACAATTATTTAATCTGCAAGTCTGTAAAAAAAAAAAAAGAGAAACTGAGGCATGTCAACAGTAGGTACCTTATTCCATAAATTATTACTAATCTAAGAATACAAAGGAAGGTGTTTCAGCAAAAACCAGTGAAGAAACCCACAAACATTAATACAAGTATTACATTAATGATACTTTCATGAACTAGTTGTTCATAGCAATCAATTCACTGTTTTACACTGGTGTAAAACTGGTCCAGATTTTTTGCTATTCCTCATCTTGTCTTGTAAATGCCTTTTCAACTCTCAAAGTTCCTTAGAAGAAGCTGCTTAAGTCAAAAATAGGAACAGATTTGAGAGTCTCCAACACCAAATAAATCAAACATCAACTCTGCTAAGTTTTCTGGGATTCACCCAAATTTGAGAAGATTTCACACTGGGAGAAAGAAAAACATTTTTATTGAACCATAGTCCCAAGATACAGACAAGGCAACTGGCTATTTTTCCTATTTGGAGTAAGTGTTATCATCTGCATTTAGCTATGTTCAGTTGCATTGAAATGCTTGAAGGAAACTTGAGTATTAAAGACAGTTTATGACAGATCTTCAGGTATAGGACACGTGCAGTACACTCAGGCACTACTTTTATGTCTTCAGCAGCACCCTAGAGCTCTTCACCTTTTTTTTTGTTCCCAAGGGTAAATACTGAACCTCTCAGATATGTTCAGGCTTGTGCAATAAGATCAGCAGAAAAAATCCTACCATCACCTTAACTGGCTCACAGTTGCCATCAAGAGGCAAAAAAATTTCAAATTCAAGTGCCCTGTGTAATTCACCACCACCCCCCACCTGGCACAGATAACCTAAAATGCATTTCTGCTTTTGAGTCTGCAGAATGAAGCTCAAGATGCACATAAAGGAAGTAGAAAAAGCCACAGGAAAAAAAAAATTCTAAAACTAAAGTCTTATTTTTGTATCAGACATTTCTGCAGTTTTGCCACTTTTAGCACACTGTTCCTGGCAAACCTAACAACCCACTAAGCCCCAAACGATGCTAAATGCAAACAAAAAACATGCCCTCAAAGAGCATTCTACATACTGTCAATCTCTACTTGTCTACATCCAGAGAGAGCAATATTAAAAAAAAATATATCAATCAAAAAAAAAATATCAATCACTTTTCAGACAGTATTTCTTACTGAAGGACACTTATCTGAACAGACTGCTTCAAGAACTCTCCAACTCAAGTTGTCTAACTCACCACATTTTTTCTTTAAGGAGGACTCTTAGACTGAGTCCAAATCAGCTATAGCAAAACAGAGCACATAAATTTAGCATCTTGCATTTTATACACAGACAATCTACATTGCCCAAATGAAAGCATATCATAAGCAGCTGAATAAAGAACGAGACAAACCAAATATAGTTCTATGTTGGAAAATATTTGTAAGAATAAAAGTCTCATTTAAAAGGAGCAGATTTGAAAACAGACATGGTAACATTTTGCAATATTTAAGCAAAACCTGCTAACAGTTCAGAAATTGCCATTAACAGATGCATATTACATAACTGTACACAGATTTGCAGATCCTTAAGATAATCAGCCTGGATATGCTGAAGCTTTTAATAGCAATATTTGTGGGTTATTGTTTGTATATCATTAGTCTATCCCAGGATAGAAGCGGTCAAAAAAACATTCAGACAGGGGTCATGAACTTGCCAGCAACAATCAGCAAAGAAGAAACAAGTCACAGGTTACCCTAGGAGAGGAAAGTGTCCAAGGAAAACTGGGTAACCCCATCAGTTGGATAGTTTTAAACTATCATAAGACTCTACTAACTGGCCAAAACCAGACAAAATGCACATAACTGTTGGGATCAGCTTTGTCCTTTCATTTAGTTCAGCATAGCTGTTTGAGATTTGCCCCAATTACATACAAAGAGATCAGAACTCCTTTTCAAAATCTTTTAAATGGTGGCAATAAACTCACAATCACATAATTGGGGTTTTCCATTTCTAGTTTCCTGCTTTCTGTGGCTAGTCTCAAATCTGCTATCAGAACTATCTTCAGCTACCGATGCAATGAAACTAGAAGTGACTGAAACATGCAGATGAAAAGGATGATCCAGAACAGCCAAACAGAAACAACAGAGCTTCTACCTCACATAAGAGATCTAATAAAGCTTATTTTCCACGCCATCTGCTATCTTACTAAAGCAGAAAAGCAGAAGTTCAGTGGATAGCTACTGAAAGGTTCTACCAATGACTGCTTATTTAACAAAGGCAACAGAATCAGAACCACTCTGGACTATGGCTCAAAATCTCACTTGTGATGTGGATGCTATCAGAGTTGCCAAAGCTTCCTCTGTGTTTTCATCTTCCTGTTAACATGCTAAGAGTCCTGCCAACCACCTGTGAAATTAGACATTAGGCACCACAGTGATCCTGTCCTGAGAACAGACACTTCAGAGAATTGCTGTCTGTATATTGCTGATATCATTGCCAACAAATGAACCAGATCACTTCAGAGAATCATGTTCTCAGGCACACAGAGTACCAAAAACAAAAATTAAAAAAAAAAAATAGCATCCTCTCATTAAAACACATTCATTCCAGTGTCTTTGACATGTCACTTTGAAAATTCATGGACATTTTAGTTACCAGGTAGACAGCCACCAATATACAACATACTTTCTGGAGGATTTCTAGATTCTAAGTATACAGGCAGCACTCCCAAAGGTTCTGCTTAGACCAAAAAGGACAAACACAAACTCAGCAGTTTGTCCCTCTGAGTGATTTAGAATGAGTTATCCTCAAAAAAACTGCTTACTGCTTTGGACACATATTAATATTTACACAGTTAGTGGAAGGTTATGATATTCTAACACCACCAGTTCCAATTTTTATCAGGTTGCAGTTTCCTTTGCCGAAAAATAAACTGAGCGCATGTTGAGTTGCTTGAGATCCAGGCAAAGTAACACAGTGCTGCTTGGAATTCCCCAGGCAAATCTGGAAGTGCTTCAGAATAATCTGGGTACGTGCAATGCACCTGCCACCACCAGGGGAAAACGACAACCAAGATGAAGTTCAGAAGTATGTTTGAGAACTGATCTGAATTCTGGTCACTGCATGCCATCCCAGTTATTTTATTCTGGCTTATTAGAAAAGATCTGTGATGATCTCACTGCATGGATCTCCTTTTGGGTCAAGAGGACTGCATAGCACAGAACATTATTAACACAAAGTTTATCCTCTGTAGCATGGAGTTAAGGAGTGTTCTCCAGGTTGTGCCCACAAGACAAGAAGTGAACAAGCTCCCTCTCTCAAAGATGACCTCAAGTGAGGCACAGATTCAATTCTAGTCACTTCTTCCCTTCCCCCAGCTCTCCCACGTGGAATGAAGGCAACCAAAACCACACATTGAGAAATGTTGGTATGACAATTTGCAAATATACTGAGGAAGCTGGAAATAGGGTAAAAAGAAGGATATGTGTGGTATCTTGACCATAAAATACTCTAACACTTTTTAAGTAAGATTAAGTACATACCCCAAATGATTGTCACAATAAGCTATAAGACAGTCCTAGGGGCTGTAAGCAGCTTCCACAAAAATACTTAAGAAGTCAGTATAAAATTTGAGTCTCATTCATCTGGACACAAATTTATACACTAGACTTGAAAAGATTTGCAGATGGTTCATGTTAGATAAAAGCCTTCAACTACTCCAAGAAATCAATTTTCAGCACTACAAATCCTCCTATTTAGAAGAGAAATTGTTTCAAGTATACTGGAAGAGTGTTTTTCCAGACGTGGTGTACACACATCATGATCAAGTTAAAACCATGGTATCATTATCTGAAGTTTTAAGAGTCAAAACCAGTAACTTTCTACCATCTGCAAGTAAAAAAAAAAAGAAAAAAAACCCCACACAAACACATGCTCTGCCAAGAGAAAGTCCTCTGCCCAGCTGCAGGAGCACAGCAAACTTACATGGTATTTATTATCTTCCTTATAACTCAAATGCTATATCCATTATGTAGACTAAGACAAAGTTGAAAATATGAACTTAAAGGCCAAAACTGAAAAATACTCAACTTTCATTTCAAGTCACCCCTGATTTGAAAGAACAAATTAGTAATCTCGAAAAAAAGGTTGGTAATCTTTACAGGAAATGAGAGTTTCTGAGGAGATGCATGACAGGAAGCATCAAGGCTGCCACTGCTTCACACAAACTCTGTCACATGCAGTAAGGAGAACCTGGGTGTCAGTCAGAGCTGGGATGTTCAATGAGCTGCTCTATGAAACAAAGCCAACAATGACAAAATAAGAAATAGAACATGTGGCCCAGAGGGATGTTGCTAACCAAAAGGCACTGAAACTGCACTGTACCATGCGCTGCATCCATGGAGACTACCACAGATCTATTACTGCTTGTTTTATTTATTACTCTGCTAGACAGCTCTCAAAGGACTCCATACAGGATGTCTCCAGGGAGCTTTTATCAGGTGGGGTTTTTTTTTTTTCCCCTCTTTCAAGAAAAGATCATAGTCCTGGTACTTTTCCTTAACTCTCAAAAGTTTAGTTACGAAGCTAAGTGTTTTAAAGCACAACAGCCCCAAACAAATCTCATTTAAGAGATTTAATTCTGCACCTCTCAAACCCACACGAATTGACAAATAAGAGCCTGTTTATTCCCATAAAAAACGCTGCATTTTCAGAATGCACTTATCCGATTATCTTTATTGCCTCACAACCAGCCAGTTACAAATTGAACCACGGCCATCTCCAAAAGTGATATCCCTTTGAGGTAAGATTATTTTCCTAAGTAGAGGTCTCCTAACAGCTGCAGCTCCAGAATGTACTTTAAAGCTCCCTTCTCTCTTTCAGGGTCACCTTTGTCAAGTCTGAGGGAGCCTGACTACTGTTTATACTTCTGCAGGTAATTAGTCTGGCTCCTTTCCCATGTCATTTATCAAGTTGTCAATTGTATCAATTACAGGACAAACACTCAGGAATATGGCTGGGTTTTGTTCCTTAGCCAAAGGAGAAACTTTCACATCGGAGATTTGAAGCCCCTAAGTACCAGTAACTTGTTCTACCCTATGACATAGAAAACTAATGAAAATTTAGACCTTACTGCCCCAAATTTCAAGCTTCCTGTGTGCACACACCTCAAGACACTTGGAAATCCAGTATAACCTGAAAGTGCTATAAACCCATTGAACACTTACGGTTTTACAGCTTTTTACTATCAGTATTTTGGAAATTGTAGAGCTGAAAACAGAAGAAGAGCTAATAAGGACAGAAGGATGTTCACAGATTGTCACATATCTTGATTAATCGACATTTGTGACAATTATACATCTGACCCAGGAGCAGTCATGAACAGGAGGCACACTGCTGCTGTAGCCACATGTAATTATGCTCACAGACTAGTAAAGTATTAAAAACACTGATGTGAAGTACTGGGTAGGCATGGGAGCCACCATACCAAATTAGACTTGATCTCCCAGTAGGAATCTTACAAAAAGTATTTTTAAATATTCAGAACTAAAACACAGTCAGAGTTTTCAAAGAAGGCATAGTTGTCTCAGGATGCTGACTATTTCTCCAGAACTAGCAGAACGTAATCTTCTGCCAGTAGCCCTTGACAATGAATTCCAGGTCCCTACTCCTCAGCTTCCTCTCACTGCAGAAAGGTCTTGATCTGGTTTTCCATTTTGCCTTAATGTAGCTACACAATTGTGCATCAGAGCCACTATCTCTGCAGTCGGGCCTCCTAGTGAGCAATATACAGCCAGCTTTTAAAAAAAAGACACTACAGGATGCCACAGTTATGTGATACAAGACCTTTTTTGGTTGTCAGACTTGAACATGCAGCTTCTGAAACATTCTCAGCTCAGCCAGTCCAGAAAGCAAAGAGAATTTTAAGAATTAAACATGGACTTCAGCAAGCTGATATTTATCATGGTGAGCCTGCAGTGGAGTCTATACTCCGGAGTATAGAAACTACATTCCATTGTTGTCTGCTGACCTAAAAATCACTATTAAATATAGTTTTAAGTCTACAAGATAAAGATGGGCATAGTTAAATCTGAAGTGTCACTAAAAGAAGATATACACCGTATCCAAGCAACTTCCTGCACTGTGAGTTTAAGTTAACATTGTTAGACTTAGACAAATTCTGACAGATGGAAATATTATTTAGTACCTCACTGCTTCCTGCAACAAAGTGACAACTAGTGGCATTATCATTTTACCACAGTGCACTACAGAATCTCATGGTTCACATTCAGTTATGGCATTATGCTTGTTCTCAACTCATTTTTCAGTGCTACTGCCTATATGAAGAAAAATCCATTAGCAAGCTGAAGTGCTTGTACACCACACTTGGTCTGTAGTTAAACATCTGCAACAGACTTGCACACATGTAACCCTACACCAGTTTATTACTCAGATGATTTATAACTAAAGGCAGCCAAATTCATATTCAGCTTCCCCTCCAAGTAGGAACCAGTACAAACACTTCTTGCACCACTTCCACCCATCCAACTCACTTCTTACCCCCAGAAGCTCTATGCTGCTTAGGGAGAGCCCTCAAGCTCCTTTTCTCCTTCAGCAGCTCACGTGTTAAGCACAATAACCTGACTGCCACTGCACTGAAGCCAGGGTAAGAATGGCAAAGCAACATATCAGCAAGGCAACACATTTGTGAATTGTATCTGCTGACTGACAAACTCACCCTTCCCGTGAAAGAACACAAAGCACAGGAGGGACACAGCACATACCAGACAAGCAGTGCTGTTCTCCAATGTACACAGTTTACCAAGAATGGATTTCCAACCAACGCAAATATCTTTCTAATAACAGTTGATAAATCGTGCTGCCTTTAAGGGAACACACTGTCCAAATGAAAGAAGATAAGCCTTTGCATGCCTGACAAATATACAGTTCAAAAAATCACCAAGCACACGTTCATATTAGAAAAGTTACTAATTTGAATGACATAGCCCAGAACAATAATTCTAGATACAAGATTCTGCAGTCCAGCAAGTGACTGTACTCTTCTCTAAATCAGAAGTTAAATGACAATCTTGATGTACAACCAACTCACACAGGGCCTCAGAGGGATGACACAGTAGCACTAAGATTTGGCTTTTACAGTCAACTACGTGAGTCTTGCTACTTTTGGCATAAGAGTATTGCTTTGCACAGATAAACAATGCAACAGGGCAGGCATCACATTTTAGCCACAATGTTGCCTGAACTGTGCAGAGGTGATGAACGACTCACTGCTCAAAAGTGATTCAGAAAGACTAACCAGGAACACAATTGTACAGGAAGAGTTATTTTACATTAAAATAGAAAACAGCAGTAGTTACCACTTTTGCCAACATCTATCTATTTAAAGACCATTTAAGCAGTAACCCTACCTACTATTTCACTCAATTTATGAGATGTGCTAATGACAACAGTAGGAGGCACACTTGACTCAGAATAACTAGAGTTGAGATGAATATATACAAGGGGAATAAAAGTATTTGAAGGCTAACACTACACTAACAATCTCCTTGCAGCAACTGAAGCTGAGCACTGGCATGAAGCAGCTGCTGCTGAGCTCTTCACAGCTCCACTGCGCTCACAGCAGGGCAAATAAATCACATTTAAAATACCTGCATCCAATATTTCAAATAGGTTCTGCTACAATTTGCTTCATATAGACAAGTCATGAAGTACACTGGGATAGTCCATCAGTCACACCTGTGTTGGGCTTTTGTTACATTCAGCAAACTTGACCCATCTTCCACAGATCAAGGCAAACTAGAGTCTTGGCCAGGACCTTGGCTTGCTGGAGATACTAAGAGCACTATTTGGTGACCCAGTGAACTTCAGCTCTTCCTCCTATTTCTTGCACAGTTCCATACATCAAGCAAAAAGGGAATTACAAGGCAATCCAAGAGCCTTAAGGATATAGAGCAATATTCCCCAGAGTAACACCAACAACTTGGGAACACAAGCTGTATTTCACACACAGCCTCCAAACTTCCTCTGAAAGGAAGCAGATTGATAGACTTTTTAGTCTTTATTCATATAGAGCATATACATAGAAATGAGGTAGAGTTGCATTATTCAGCATTAAAAAGTCATTCTGCCAGAGACCATCACAAAATCTTCAGTAGAGTTGTTTGGAAGACTCTAGGGAGGTGAGACACCCCAGATGCCTATGCTTGCTGGCATGAACACAGAGAAGAAAAGCTCTGCTATTGCTGAGGAACATTATTTCAGGACAATTAAAAGTAACCATCAGTTAGTTATGGTTACAGTAATATAGCAAGGAAGAAAATCATTCACATTTCCCTAATAAAATAATTATGCTTTGAAGGTTCACCAATCCTCAACCCATGGCATTCTGGAAAAACCAATAACATCTGAGTCCATCTTTGTGAAAGCAGATTGTCTTTTGATACAAACCATGCATAACAAATATCAACCTGTCAACAATTATATTTTCCTAGAGAAAGAGGAGGATATACCCACCATACCAATAAATACCAAATTCCTCCTTTTCTTTCTAGACACAAACAATAAGACTTAAGCTTAAAGTATTCTACTAGCTGTAGAATCAAGCTCCCTCAGCAAATACTTTTAACAGCTAAAAAATTTACATTGTTTTTTCAAACTTGTCACTTTGTACTGAGTCTCCTTATGAGAGGGAAACTACAGACTTTGGAATAACTTAACCCACAAGGCACTCCTGTAATGAATGCAGTTAACCTCTGAGCAAAACATCAGGTATTTTCTCCCTTACAAATATTTTCATTCATGCTTTTTGTAACCTGTCATTTTGAATACTACTCAAGAAATTCTTCAATCAGCAACATGCCCTTCATAAATGAGTTTCTTTATTAAATTCCTACAAAGAAGGTACTTCACACAGTTTGTCCACATGGTACCGATGATGATTCAGACACTTCAACAGAGGCAACATTAGTGAGAAACAACTGAGCCAAGGTGACATTAGTTTCTGATAAGTAAGTAAAGTGTGAAGATAAAAACGGTTTTCAGGGGTTAAAGTCAGAGAACTCGAAAACTGCAAAGATTAAAATTTAAAATAAAAGTCCTATCACTTTGGTGGATTATTATTACCCTCACAGTTCAAATTGCACAAGTAAAGCTTCAGCAGAGCCCAACACTTGATCATTTCACTTTTAATTTAAAATTAATGCTCAAACACACCACCATAGCAAGTACCTTGCTAGCATGGAAGAGCAGGGCATGCTTAAGGGTCACAAAGAAAACCTTCTTCCACAGTCAGTAAGCACAGAATAATGGCAATAACATTATGAACCAAGATATTGGTAGAACACTTGAGCAAAGGCAAATATGAATACAAATCAAGAAATCTCTTAATTCCCTCAGCTTGACTGGAACCGATTTAAAACTGCCTTTGAGAAAGTTTTGGTGCAGTTACTCCAATCAATAATTTGTGAGCAGCCAACTGCCTAAAGACCCTACAAAGACTTTTAGGACTTTGACCCAATGCTCTTTTGTCTGTCCTAAATTGGATGGAAGCACAAACAATAACAAAGATGAAGGACACCAGCGTCTCTATGAACTGCACCAAAACCCAACACTAAGAAACAAGCACTAACCTTTTAACTTAACGCTGAGGCTTTGAAAACAAACTACTACACCAGGTATTTGCTCCTGGTACTCCAAGTTCTTCCCACTTCTTTTAAGGTTGTTGCACAGCAACCTCCGTCTCAGTTACACAAGCTCTGACTCGAATGGAACTAAGGCTGTTCTTGCCATCGTGAGACTGGACTCCTACTGAACTCTGGCTCTGCTCAGGCTAGAAACCTGGTAACAGAGTAGTGTCTTAGGCCAGTCTAACCCACCAGTCATTTGGGAAGTTTAAACTTCAGGGGGTCTTCTAGAGCTTCAGAAAGAAGAGAATTTCTTTCTTTCCTTGTGCCTATTAACAAGTATGAACCTCAGAACTTGGAATGAAAAAATCCAGCTTTGCAAAACTAAATGGTGTGAAACACTACATGACTTGTGTATATTCTAGAGTTACCTCCTACAGGAATCCACTGCCACAACACACGAAATTAACATTTTAGTATTTTTTCCTAAAGAAAAAACACCCAAACAAATTCTGAAAAGCTAGGTCTAGCTCAAGCTGACATTTACGTACACATTTTCCCCTCAGCCTCCCTGAAGCTGTACACAAGTATTTTTACAATCCTCCAAGCTACCTTTTGGAGGCGTAAAACGCAAGACGCTATACGAAACACAACTGTGGTGCATTTTGTGATGATAAACCTAAAACACTCTTCAGAGAGCACAGTATTTAAAATAATTAAAAGGCAAACTGACTCCAAGGAAAGGCTGCACCCTTCTTCCAAAGGACTGCCCCAGGTAAAGTCTGCAGCTCCCTCTGAATTAAGCAACCTCAAGCTGGTGGGTTTTACCTCCTTCAAGCACAGAGCCTAGCACCTGGGAGAGTGACTGTGCTCTGGTAATTCACAATTTTTATTTGTTTATTTTACCTGTAGCTCGCACCAGGCAACTTCCACGGTGGTTTCCGTATCCAGTCCTTTATACACAGTTTTGAAAGAGCCTCTTCCAATCTCGATGTCAAACTTCAGGAAGCGGCCATCCGGGGAGATGCCCACCGCCTTGGTCTCAAGCTCTTCGATGTCCTCCTGCTGTGCTCTCCGCTCCTCGAATTCCCGGGTGGCAGCTGACAGGCTGCCAGCGGCACTGGTAGGGGGTAGCGCAGTTGCCTCGTCCCCCTCCTCCTCCTCCTTGGGCAGCAGCGGGGCGGCATCCTTGGCAGCTGGGGGCTCCTCAGCAGCCTGTCCTTCT